>NC_140955.1:5545000-5780000 GCF_014529385.1 Adiantum capillus-veneris
GGTTTTGGATCCATTCACGATCAGCCCGCTATGTAGGCAAAAGCGTTCCAAGACACTCATAAGCTTTTGTGCATCTTCTAAGGTATGTGCCAAGAGCACTACATCATCGGCATAAAGCAAAAGCATGATCACCGCATTTCCAATCTTAACCTCTTCTATGCCTTCTTGCTGCATAGAGTCAAGAACCATGCATTCCAATTCATCAATGAGTAGCCCAAAGAGGTTGGGGAAAGTGGGCATCCTTGTTTGACACCAATAGTGCTTGCAAAAAATTCTGAAATTCCATCTCCCATACGTAATCGACATATCACTTTTTGGTAGATGCGAAATACTGCATGCATAAATTCTCTCGGCACTTGAAGGCTTTGCATACGTCTCCAAAGATTTCCTCGCGGTACCATGTCAAAAGCTTTCTTGAAATCCACAAAGCAACAATACAACTTTTTTCCTTTCAATCGAGACGCTTCCATAAGAACTCGAAGAGTGACAAGGTGATCAATAGTGCTATGATGCTTTCGAAAACCTGCTTGGCCAAGTGCACGTTTGCCATTCTTGTCAGCCCATTCACTTATCTTCATCTCCATGATACATCCAAATAACTTTGCCATTAAAGAACCAACCATTATAGTGCGATAGTTGTTCACATTGTTTACATCTCCTCCTTTGTGCAAAGGTTTGATCCAATTTGCACTCCAATCATGAGGCATGCCATACTGAAGTGCAAGGTTAAACATATCGCATATCCAATATCGTGTTTTCTTGCTTGTCCATTTAATCATTTCAGCCTTGACACCTTGAAGGTCACCTGCCTTACGAGTAGCAAGTTTCTCAAGCGCGCGGCATACATCTTCAATGGTAAAGAAGGGAGACATAAACGGAAGGGAGCTACAACACTCCATCTTATCAACATTGGGTTGCTCATAGAGATTCTTACAATGCATATACATATCCTCAAGAGTCAAGTCACCAAAGCTCTCAACGCGCTTGTCTTTTAGATTTTGCCAAAACTTGCCACATGCATGTGCTTTCTCTTGTGCTAAAAGAAGTTGTTTTTCGACTTCCCACCTTCTCCTCTTCTTTTGAACAAGTGCTTTGTATGTGTGTGAACATTCCAAGTAAACTTCCTTGTCTTTGATTGCATCCAATCTTAGCAAGTGTTTTCGGGCTTGACTACATTCCATGTCAAACCATTTCTTCTTGGTGCTACCCTTCTTAGACCTTTTGCAAGACATGTGTTTTCACCGAAAAGCATTCCTTCGCACAAGAGAAAATTACTTCTTTGAAAACTTTCCACTTGCATTCTAATGTTGAGCTCTCTTGATGCTCTATCATGCTTAACATTTGGTCCACCATATCAGCATATATAAGTGCTCGTTTGAAGTCTAGACGTAGGTACAAATGATTCACATCATGATTGGAAGCTACATGCTTGGGCCGTTTACCACACTTGAGGTCAATACATAACATCCTATGATCCGATTCCGGATTCCATTCACCAAGTGTAAAGCTTTGTATGCATTCTAGAGTGGCTTCCGAGAACAACATATAGTCAATCACGCTAGCACCGTTGTGCTTTCTACATGTAAAGTCATTGGTGCCTTGCCATAGAGATACACCATTTGCAATGAGCATTCCGGTACTATTGCACATATGTAGAAGTAACTTTCCATAGTGATCCACTTCTTTTGCATCATTAGAACTTCGATTATACATGTATGAGTCATCCATTCTTCTTGAGACATGCGGCATGTCTACTTGTTGTGTGTCGTGTTGTAGCATATTTGTGCGAGCATTCATGTCTCCAAAAACAATGACTTCACCTTGATCTTTGTAATGAGCAATGTCTTCCTCTAGTTCAACAAAGGGCTGATCTCTATCCATATTCAAGCAAGCATAAAAGTTGGAGTCATAGTGAGGAATGTAGCAACCGGCCACAAACATGACTTGACCATTTGGTGGGCTGATTTTCAGCCATAAGTAGCGTTTATACTTATCTTCTTTGACAATGGAAACATCTTTCAAACCCTTTTTGGTCATACATGCTACGCCTCCTTGGCCTCTTCGTTGCTTTGCATTTTTGGCCCACATCAAAGAATGCACATCGTATTTGTCAAATCCAAGAATTTGTTGTGCATCATGCTCCCATGTTTCGACAAGAAGTATCACATCGGAGTCATTGGTAAGCTCATCAATGCCAATTCCTGCATTCCATGGATACCCGTTACAATTCCAAAAGCTTATTCGCAAGCGTGAGTTGGTCTCATAGATCATGTGTCCCTATTTTTTGGGTGGACTTGCATCCTCCTTAAGTGGCTTTTCTTCTTGAGGTGATACCTTAACCTTCTTTCCTCATATGCTTTGCGACGTACATTTTGTTGCATAATAGTGCGATCCTCATATACATTACAACCTGTTCCTTTGAGGTAGATCCAACCATTGTCAAGGATGATCTTTCTCTTTACCTCATCAGCCATGGTACATACAATAGGTCTTTCTCCCGAGCGAGGGACTCCTTGTTTTCCAACTCGATGTGCACCATAAGCCATAGTGTGTAGCAAAAAACTCTTCAATAGCAACTGCAAGAGATTGGGGTGTTTCCATGCTTTCCTCCTTGATTCCACGAATGACGATGTTCTTTGAGCGTTTTTGTCGTTCGTGCAATTCTTGAGTGTCCACATTCTCTACATTCTTTGCTTGGACAACGACTTGCGTGATAGGAGATGTAGAAACCACATTATCCTTACATATATCAGCCCATGATTTGGATGCATTTCTCATCTCACATACATCATGTCGTATTGTATCTATTGTTTCCTCTTTCAATACATGATCACTCTCAACTTTGCTCAAGCGCTCTTTCAATACATTCATGTCAACAAGAGTGCGTTTGCATTCTTGAACTTCATTCTCAAGATGCATCAAGCGTGTTGTTTGCATTTCAAGAACCTTCTTGAGGTGCTCATTCTCCACAACGAGAACTCTTAAAGTACCATCCTCCATTGCAAGTGCGCGCAACTCTTCACCTTGTTTGTTGACGGTTTCTTGTAACGAGATCAAGTAAGCCATGATCATTGCTTCCGTTGTTGTAGATGATGTGGTTGGATTAGCATCCAAATTCCTTGGAGATTTTGCATCATTCTCCATGGCGAGTGTGGCATTTCCACCCTTGTGAGTTTTGTCTGACATTGCCTTCAAGTCGGCAACAAAAACGCAAAGTTTTGACAGTTTTTCAGTTCTGAGATGCTGTTACAGCAAAGCCTTCCATTACACAGAAAAATTCTGTCTTTACATCAATGCGTAGAGGGCTTCGTGCTCTTCGATTGAGGCTATAGATCACCTAAATCGGAGAGAGAGAGAGAGAGAGACTTTTGAACCAACCAACCTTGGCAATACTTACCAATACTTACCTTTTTTGGCCTGTATTTTTTTTTTCTTAGGATTAAGATCTCACAGAATGAAGAGGTAGAGGGTGGATCCAGAAATTATCTTAGGTGAATAGGAAGCAAAAGAGAGACCACCTAAGTTGCTGAGAGGCTCTTCAAAGAGAGATGTGGACTTTGCTCTTGCGAAAGATACATTTCTTGGAGATGAAGTTGTGGGGACATAGGAACCCCCCAATGACTCAAAAGCTTTAGAATAGGAAGAAGTGTCTGTAAGCCAGAAGTTTCAAGTGACTAGCACCAAAAAGAGAAACATTGATCTTTCTTCTGCCAGTGAGCCAGCTAAAAAATGTAAGCAAGGGGTTGAAAATCTTGCATGTGTGGATGAAAGACTTTTTTATTTTACAGTATCTGCAAGAGCTGCTGAAATGTTCAACAAGGTCTCTTCTTTCTTCAATGCCCCATTCATTATGGATGACCTTATAGCTCATCAAAATGATTTCATCGAGTCTAAAAGAGACAAGTTTGAGCTTGAGGTCCACAAGGGCAAGGTAGTTCTTGCTAACATGGTGGTGGTGCACTTAAAAGATTGTGATTCCACAAGATGGTCATACAAGAAGTACGATCAAGTGCCTATTATCTATAGACCCTCACAGTGTCCTATGCACGAATGAGATGCAAGCTAATTAAAGAATCCTTTGGGTTCCTTCTATTCTTAAATTCTCTATTTGCTAGTCTATTGAATGATCCTTTAGAGGTAATGGATGAGGAGGATCCACCAACTGATGAACAAGATGATGAGGACTTGGAGTCCAATGAGGTTCCTGAGATTGAGGAGGATATTAATCTTGAGGCAGAGGCTAAAGAGGTGCAATGAAGCAAAATACTTACAATTAAAACATCTGACATCAAACTACCTTTAGATGTCTCTGGCTTTAATGAGAAACAAACCACATTGGTGCTTCTTGGACTGCCAGACTTCAAATTTGGTGAGAGATCTTACATTTTCCTCCATGACATTCAATGTATATTTTCTTTAAGGGAGGACTTTGCATTTTCCACACTCTCCAAATTTCAAGAGGGGAGGAGTGGTTTTCTATCTGATGACAATAATGATGACGAGGCAATGGAAACATATAGTAACCCAATGGAAACCTCTAGTAACCCAATGGAGTGCCTCAAACTTAGCTTTGACAAGGCAGAAAAGTATAGAGAGATACTCCTAGATGAGGCCACCTTCCAAGCTATTAGAAACAACCTCAGGCCATCAACCAGTACTCAGGAAGTAGAGGACTGGTTTACGTGTCCCGTGCAAGGGTCCACGAGGTCAGTGGACCTATGGAAGGATGACTTATATATGCAAGATGAGAGCTACATGGTAAGCCACCCCCCCCCCCCCCCCCCCCCCCCCCCCCAACCCCCAAAAAAAGAAGAAAAAAAAAATTGTCATTGTCTTTCTCTAACTCATACTTTTATGTACAATCATGGATTGCTAAAAAGGATGACTTTCTTTGCCGTCGGAAAAGAGACTATCGTGGAAGGGATGCAGCACTAGGACAATACCTTGCCAGACTCTATGAGGCAACCATACTAGTATTTCACAATGGAATGTCCCAAGAGGGAAGTATTGCAACATTTTCCCTCAAGACACTCCCACGCTTCCTAGGTGGACCAATGCTACCATAGAATACAGACAAAGTTATCCTCGTTGATAAAATTTTTGCTACAGAATGTTTTGGATACTGTCCGTGGTACGTGCAACTTATTATTACACATATACAGCAATGGCACTCACTTTGGGGAAACAAAATTCAAATGAACTATTTGATTATGGAAAACATTTAATGATGCGATAAAAGGGTAATATTCCAAAAGATATCCACTATCTATCATCAAGTTGAGAGACTTGTGACTTGTATTGTATCTATTATCTCATTAGGCATCTCTTGTACATGTTGTTACCTAAAATAAAAATCTCTTGATCCAACTACGGTTACCATATTGCATTGTCTCTCTCCACTTTCTATAGCCTTCACGAGCACTGGAGTTGTTGAATGCCTCTACTCATTTTTGTTTCCTTTGTTGCAAATGCCTAATTGCTTGTGTTGTTGCCAAACAGTCTAATACATGTTTTTGTTGCAGCCGATGAAGGATTCTGTGATAAATTGGAACAACTCTTTCAAATTGTTTGCCTTATCTCGAGAGCCATCATGACGTGTGTGTCTGAAATATGCATTCCTAACCATGTAATGAGAGTGTTTAAAGCCTTGGATGTTCCATATGCCTGGGTTACCATACTTTTGAGTGAAGTATGGTAAGTGATTGAAAATGATGTGTTGCAAATAAGACAAGTTGTCAGGAATTTTAAACAACCTTTTAGTCCTTATCATTTAAAAGGGTGCGTTAACAATACCATGTAATAAGTAATCTGAGTTTCAGTCCATGCTAACCTAAATGCTTTCTTTAGTAGCTGAAGATTCTCCTTAAACTTGTTTAGATCATTTTGTGTCCACTCATCTTTGTCACACATCTGGAAGAGCACATCGATGGAAATGCGACACTTCACCCTTGGCATTGCGAGTTTTGGGTTCCTGGTCCTTCACTGCGATATGGAGATTTTTCCATTGCTGAAACTCAATTTTGCTGACATAAGTGGACTGATATCCTTCCGTGCTTGGTTAGCTTCTTATCGCCTGTTGGCTTTGATAAAAAACGACGTGACTTGACCGCACCAATAGATGGTCTGCAAGGTACATCTTTATCATTGGTTGACCTTTTTGCATCCCGCTGAATTTTCACATTGCTCCCATGCAGACCCATCTCTGACAAAACTAGTTTAAGTGCCACTACCGCAACCTTCTGTTCTTTTGAGTTGTTGATTTTCCAAGAAAATCCAATGTACAGATATACCAACTTCTCCACAATTTTGCAAAGAGCATGCATGTACAAATGTGGACATTGACAAGTGGAATATCTAGAACTGGGTGAAAATTAGGATCCTCATTATGGCGAGTAGGTGCCTTTCTCCACCATTTTGTGTCCATCGTCTTTGCAGGCTCCATACAATACAAACATGGAGCCTTTAACATAGCACCCATTCCACAATTATACATACACTTCAATGTTTTAAGGTCAGCTGCAAGACGCCATTGGACCTGAAAGTCTCCCCTCCCATTGACAACCAACCAACACCTTTCCTTGTTTCATTTGTTTGTCAATGATATCAAGGATAGGGGTTTGATGGAACACCCAATATAAAATTTCGTGGTCTTCTTTCTTTACCTTCAAGATTAAATCCGTACGAGACGTTAAAGCAAATCTAAATTTAATCTCAGGAGGGCTCAAGAAAGCTGAAGAGAAAGTGGAAATGGAATACCTGAAAAGCACCAAGCCACCATATGTTTGTTTTCGGTTGAACATTGAAGTATGAAGGATCATCAGTGGGGCATTTTGAAAGATCCATATTCATCAATGTTATTGTGACTCATTATAGCTTCTTCTCTTTGAGGATCTCAAACTCATCTAGCTTCAAAACAAAATGCAGAACGCCACCCGTCTCTTCAAATGTTACATTGAAGAACTCAACCATTCTAGTTTGCAACAAAATGAGGTCCATGAAGATATTGTTGTACTCATTGTAGGTTACAGTTGTTCCTTGAGATCTATAAACACCATCAATATGAAAGGGACATCCAATGAAATTAGTCTGTGCATGGTTGAGTTGAAGTCTCTCTTTCCAAACACTTGTTGTTGTTGGTAGAAGTTTAGACTTTATTCCATTCTTCACAAAAATGGAGGAGATAGACTGCTGAAAAGCTGAGTACCCTCTCTTACTCACACCAAGGGAGTCAAGTGTGCCCTGTATTTCACTTGCAAGCACTACACTCTTTGTAATAAAATGGTCAACAACATCCCACTGCAAAACCTTCGACCTTTTGTCATGCATTATATCCTTGCGAGACCACTTGTTATCAAAGGGTTCAACTGCTTTCCTACATTCGCCTTTGGATCTATCTTTTCTTTGTCTAGATATATAGCACGTCTACATAGAAAATATAATAGAAATAAGAAAAAACAATGTATAGCTAAAATAAATGAAAAGGTTCACAATCATGACCTCAATGCTTGTATTATTTTCTTGAGACCTCCAGAGCCAACCTTCAAGGTTTCAAGATTTCGTAGTCTCTTCTTTCGCACAGAGCACCTAAGCTTGTACCTTTCCTTTGTAAGTTAGACATTTTTTCTTGCAATATTTGTATTTTGTTGTGTGCACTGCAAAAGGGTTTTTTGGTCCTCACAATGCAAAGTAGAAAGTCGTATAATCTCATTAGCTTGATGGTGAACCATGCTTTTTTGAATTTTTGATTTCCCATTAAGAGCTTTGCAATAGCCAAGTAAACCATTTTGTCCGGCAATAAAGTACTCGGATTTACAAATGCTGGGGAGGCATTGGTCATAGGATTCAAAGAATAAAGGGAGCCATTTGTCCATAAATCTATGTGTTTTGCTCCTTCTACTTTGAGTCTTGCTTTCTCCGTTTGTGTTACTGTTGTGTTTGTTTTACTTCGCTTGCACAAAGGCTCATATTCAGGACTCAAATCAAAGTGTAGATGATATTTATGACGTTTAGTGAGAAGGTTTGAGGTGGTGGATGAAGAAGCCATGAATAACAGTCAAGAAAATCAAGAAACAAAAGAGTATAGCACCATTACTCCCTAGACTACCTACTACATACAACGTATGGAAAAACAATTCCTTCCTATATGACGAGGTGCATTCAATATAACTAAAAAGGGACAATTCCATCAATCATTTTGACCGTTATGACTGTGAAAATAATCCACTTTGAAGTACACTTTTGAACGGTTGATGAGGGCACCTTTTCTTTTACCACACCAATTTTCTAGAGAGAGAAGGCAAAAAATTGTATTTTCTTAGAAGGCCCTCCAAATGACCTCCCAAATTCCCTAATGAAAGGCCCTACACCCCAAAAGAAATTTACAGTAAAAAGCCTTCAAACTCAAAAGCATCTGGTCCAAAATCAAAGCCAAAAAGCTATCAACATAAATCACGGAATTTCATACAATAGTCAACGCAAAACACAAAAATCTGTACAGTCTGCCACGTCGTCATGTCAGTGAAATTTCTAGATTTTTCGTACAGCTGCCATGTCATCAGCTGCTACGCAATTCTTTCTTTGTGTGTGTGGATCTTGCTTTATTTTAATCCTTTATGTCTCTTTGGGCCCCATCAGACGGGGTCCCCATAAGTTGGTAGGACTTCTTCTTCTATTACTTGTTCTTCTTAGGGTTTATGCCCCTCGATCAACATCATAAGTTGGCTCCATTCTTCAAGGCTTTGACACATTAGCAGTTTGTGACATCTCACCTTCTTGAAAGAGAGTAATCATTCGCAATTATAGTACATCTGCAAAACAACTCAAGTTAGCTCAAAAACTTTTGAGGATCATTCCGAGGGACAATCAGTTTGGTCTTTTTGTTAAAGAGTTAGCTTCTCCTTTCATCTCTTTTGATCAACAAGGTGGCTTCTCCTTTATTCCATATCGGAACACTTCATATTCTAGCATAGTAATATTAGCCATCACACCCAGACCGCATTGATCTTCCACCGGTGTCTTGATGCACTAAAATTACATACCCAGGCAATTTCATCCAATTAGGAATATTAATTGGTTGGCACATCACAATGCAACACAAACGCTCACACATGCATGTTACAAGACATAGAAACATAAAGCCGCCGATGAACACTCCCCCGGCAAATAATCATCCAGGTCTAGGCCATGAGCTGTTCAATGACTCCCTCATCACTTCTCCCGCAAATAACCTAAAAAGGTCTGTGCCATGAGATATAGAGGCCTTTTACAACCAAACACCCCCAAACCGTAGCCTGTGTCATTTGGAGGTGGTGAGATTAACCACTGCTTAGACTTCTTAATACTCCTCGCGTATAACCATCCAGGTCCGAGCCGGGAGTCACAACAACAATACTCCCCCCGTAAATAACCATAGGGGTCCGGGCCAAGAGTAAAAACACCACTTTTCAATCATTCAATACTCCCCCCACAAATAACCACAAGGGTCCGGGCCATGAGTATGAACAAGCATTCTCAAACATCATTTCTCACTACTCCACCTGCGCGTAAAATAACCAATCATTGAAACTAGTATTGAAACCAGAGTCAAACAATTCAAATCGGCACCAAGACAGGTTCAAAATAGATACCATCCATTTCAAACAAATTCCAAGCAAGATCACTAAACAAGTTCTCAAATAGATTTCAAACTTAAAAAGAAATCTCGACATCAGTCGAGCTCAAAAGTTCCATTGACTTTCCATCCTAAAACCTGCACCAAAAAATTAGGGTTAGGTTCATTCCATAGGGTCGTAGTTGAGCACAGCATGGTCCATCAGCTCTTGGATAAACAATGTTTCTTTGGCAGCGATGATAGTCCCAAGATAGCAATCGCACTAAACCTCCACGGTCATCTTCTTGTGAAGAGACATCTACTGGGATATGTCAAGAAATTTCAGGTTATAATTTGCTAGGGTTTCCATGGCAAACATTTCTAGATACCACACTCTGCCAGAAGTTGCACTCCGAAGGAAGATGTCGAAAACCATATAACTTCAAAATTTTCTTCAAAGCTTGCCAAGTCCTTGGAAGTGTGCTACTTGGTAGCTATAGACATCAACATCTGCATGGCATTGATTTTGAGAAAAAACAGTGACTCGAGACAAATCTTGGATCCTTCTCTTGCAAGTGATCTTTATGGCTTATGCCCTGTAAGACATGAGCAGTGAAGATGAGAGCGCGCCCGATGCGTGATGAAGTAAGGGTGGGAGTGGCTAATAAGTATGAGCCTAGAATTTTCAATGAGCTTTGGAAGTGCGATCGTGCTCTGTCTGCTCTTTGGTGGGACCGGTATGCTTTCACAAAAGCACACGCCTGATGCTTTGAGACCACTGTCACAAGACGTGCACCGCGTGCCAACAAAAAAGAACAGACGGAACAGACTTTTAGCACTTCAATAACAACTGATGAACTGAAGAAGAGACACGACACGTGACACGGAGTGGTAGAATTCCACCACAGAGAGTATTGGCCCCAAACCTTGGCGCCCCTTTTGGTATTTCTTTATATTAGTTGAACTCTGTACAAGCTGGTACTTCAAACTCTTCACCTTCTCTCAGAAGCATGTCCGAGAATGAGCCCATGGCCTCATATTTAAAGGCCCTAGTCCCCAAAATAAGTTTACAGTAAAAAGCCTTCAAACTCAAAAGCATATGGTCCAAAAGCAAAGCTAAAAAGTTGCTAGCGTAAATCACGAAATTCCATACAGCAGCTAGCACAAAACACGAAAATTTGTACATTCTACCACATCATCATGTCAGTGCAATTTTTGGATTTGCCATACAGCTACCACATCATCAGTTGCTACAAAATTCTTTCTCTGTGTGTGTGGGTCCTGATTTATTTTAATCTTTTATGTCTCTTGAGGCCCCATCGGACGGGATCCCCATAAGTTGGTAGGACTTCTTCTTCTGTTACTTGTTCTTCTTAGGGTTTAGGCCCCTCGGCCAGCATCTGCAAGTTGGATCCATTCTTCAAGGCTTTGACACGTCAGGATTTTGTGATATATATATATATATATATATATATACCCACTGAGGTGACTGCCTTTCAGATTTTGAAAGAAAAATTGACTACGAGACCAGTTTTGACTTTGCCGGATTTACAAAAGTCATTTGAAGTATATTGTGATGCTTGTGGTCGTAGTCTGGGTGCGGCCTTAATGCAAGAAGGCCATGTCATTGCCTATGAGACCCGATTGTTTTCAAGGCCGGAATTGACAGCACAGATTTATGAGAAAGAACTTTTGGTGGTTATCCATGCTCTTACTTGGTGGCGACATTACCTACTCGGAGCCTATTTTACGGTCTTCACTGATCATCAAAGTTTACGCTACTTCTGGTCAGAGAAGCAGCAAGAAGCAGATTTCAGAAAAGTAGATGCAATGGGATAACATCTTGTCATAGTTTCACTTCTAGATTCGCCATGTACAGGGACAAAAGAACTTGCTGGCAGATGCTTTGTCCTAGAAACCGTTAGTCTTGGCTATTTCCATGATTCATCATAGAAGCTTCGAGGACATGGTCAATCAGTACGCCACAGATCCATATTTTTTGATGTCTTCACATGAATACAAAATGGGGAGGTAGTAGCGGGATATTTCATCCGGGATAGCTACTTGATGAAGAAAACGATGTTGTGCGTTACACAGCCGTTGAGGGAAAAGGTGCTAATTGAATGCCATTGTCCACCATTTACGGGTCATCGCGGCATTGATACCACCTTGAAAGGTGTGAAGCATTACTTCTTTTGGCTGAGACTCAAGAAGGATGTGGACGACTTTTTACTCAGTTGTTTAGGATGCCAGAAGGTCAAGTTTGACAGTCATAAGGCATAGGGATAGTTATAGCCTTTACCCATTCCCACCCGCCCCTAGGAAAGTATTGCTATGGATTTCATTTCTGAACTCCCGAAGACACAGAGTGGGCACGATGGTATCCGGACTATTATAAACAAATTTAGCAAGCACGCTTATTTCATTCTAGTGAAGAAAACAGTCAAGCCGGACCATTTAGCGAGACTATTCATTGCCTAGATATTCAGATTACATGGCATGCATGAGACAATAGTATGTGACAGAGATCCTTGATTCACGAGTTTGTTTTGGAAGGCTATTCGGAAGAACATTGGCACATGGTTGTAGTTCTCATCATCTTTCTACCCGCAGACAGATGGGCAATGTGAGATTGCAAATTCAATCGTACTGGATTTATTGAAGTCTTACATTGTTGATCAGAAGACTCAATGGGAAAAAAATTTCCCTTGGTGGAATTTTCCCACAATAACACGATCCACTCTTCAACGGGGAAGGCACCATTTGAGATTATTAAAGGTGCTATGAAGGTTCACCCTTGCTTAGCACAAAAGATAAGATTTTTGAATCCAACCAGTACATGGGGAACTTGGACACTGCTATTGCCAAGGTCTGGGAGGCTTTAGCAAAATCTCAGGAAAGACACAAGTAGGCAGTAGGTCAACATCGGTGCGACTTGAAATTAAAGGAAGATGACTGGGTGCTCTTACGTTTTGAGAAGGCACACCTAGGAAAGAAAAAGGGAAAGGAGCGGCTATTTCCAAATCTTAGTATGAGATACTATGGACCTTTCCAGATAAAAGAAAAGATAAATGATGTCTACTTTAGACTGAAGCTGCCCGATACTTGGAGAATTCACAATTCTTTTCATGTGAGTCTCTTGATGCCTTTTAAAGGCGATGTGCTTGATGATGGGGAGCCAGATGAGCAACCCAAAGTGGAGGAAAGCGAGGAGATCCTTGTTCCAGAATAGATATCGGCACATAAAGACAAAAAGATAAAAGGTAAATTGATTAGGTGGTTCTTGGTTAAATTCAAGAACTATCCTGCATTGGATGCGAAGTGGATGGAAAAGGAGGACCTAACAGATACTCCTCAGATTGTGGAACGTTACCTTGAAGCATTTGGTTTAGCATAGTCTACTCCCATAGAACCCTGAGATCAGCATGGGTGCATCTAGTGTAGCGGGTTTGCTCCGCTACTTTGTCAATAGATTGCCCCAATTTTTGATATATGATCTCCTTTTGGGTTCTAGGGATACTGATGATTGACAATATTCTGTTGTATGACTTTATGAACTGGAATTCCCAAAGTGAAAATGATTGATTTGTACTTGACTTGTTTAAGTGCAGGAACTGATAGACAAAACGACTGCATCATTTTGGTCTCATAAATCTCTATAGACATGGTTGCAATATCAATTAGTTAATTGGGCATCTGTGAGGTTCCGACTGGATCTAGATGTGATTATTAAATATGCTCCAAATAATCATGGTCTGAGATTTGGAATGAATTTGAATGTGATTTTTCATGTGATGTCATGTGATGTCTTCTGATGTCCGATGATGTGATTGTCGATTGGTACATGTGCTAGATGTGTTGTGCCTAGCACGTCGGTACTAACAGTCAATGTCTACTAAGACAATTTATGGCCTCTGTCTGTTTTGCAAGCGTAATCGAGGGCAATTACAATTCTTTCAAGAGGCGGGTATGTCACATACTGGTGACGTGGCTAGCCTAGGACACAGACAAACCCTGCGGAAACGACTGCTCAAAAATTGCACAGTAGATTGCGCTGACAACTTGACATGTGGCATCTTGGATTTAATGATGTAGAAAGTGCTCACGTGGCATTCGATACAGAATTGCGCAATCTACACTGGCTAATTTATGATGGCCAGGTTTTGGGGCCGTGTCATCTTTGTGAACTGTTTTGAAGTGAATCTTTGTTGTGTCGCGGTAGAATCTTGACTTGGGGTGTCCAAGTTTGTTACAACCACTGGTTTTACCCGTGCATCTAGACTCTTGAGCTTCTTCCAGAACTCAAGATCCTCTACCTTATCCTTGCACAAAATCCCTGCAATTGTCTTTGCATAGGGGGAGGTGGTGAACTCATCACACTGATGAAGACCTTGACCACATTTTGACATTTAAACAGCGTGCGTACAAGAAGAAAGTTGCATGTGAAGTGGGTGTCTGAATACTTTAGAAGTACTTTGCCACTTGACCTCTTGAGGTACTCGCTCCAAACCAAGTTGTGATTGTTGATGAAAGTAAAAATTTTCACTGCATTAGCAATGATTGGAGCAATCCAGTCTAGCTTGTCGATGTCTTTTAGAAGGTTGTTCAAGCAGTGTGCCATGCAAAAGCACACTGTCACATGCAGATAGTGGCCCTCTACAATAGTTGTTGCTACCCTGTTTGATGCCTCCCCATATGTGACAAAGGCCACCACATGTTGCTCAGTGATTATTTCTATGGCCGTTGTCCACTCTGCAGAGAGGACATCGGTGGACTTGCCACTCTCGATGGCATCATGAGAGTGCACAAAGTATATCTCTCCACTTGAGTATGCGACAAGGCCATGGACTTCCCCCCCCAAGGGACTTTGTCACAAACTGTTGACGTGTCAACTCACTAAAGAATGGAGCCAACATTCAGATCCCGGCCGAGGGGCCTAAACCCTAAGAAGCAGAAGTAACAGAAGAAGAAGAAGTGGAAAAATGATGACATGACATCCAGTATGGAGTTTTGGATTTACACTAATTGATGACGTGGCATCCTGTATGGAATTTCGGATTTCACGTTGCTTGCTGATGTGGCAAAACCGTACGGATTTTTACATTTTGCACTGACTGCTGATGTGGCAGTTGTATAGATTTCTGTAAATCACGCTTGCAATTTTTGTAGCTTTTTGGACTAGTTGCTTTTGAGTTTAAAGCTTTCATGTAAACTGCTTTTAATGGCCAAGGGCCTTCAAATATGAGGCTAGGGCTTATTCTCTGGCACTCTTCTGGGAGAAGGTGCAGAGCATGGAGTATCGGCTTATACTATGTTGATGCAATATAAAGAAATACCAAAAGGGTTTGGGTCCAATACTCTTTGGGGTGGAGTTTGTCGCATGTTGTCTCTCTTTCAGTTCAATTATTACAGAAGTGCTAAAAGTCTGTTTACTTTGTTCTTTTCTCTTGGCATGTGGTGCCCGTCTTGTGATAGACTATGCCACATAACTGCTAGTAAGATGATAAATGCAAAGACCTCTACTGCCAACTGCGTGTGCAACAGACCCTTGGAGAGATCACTGATTAAGAGGCCAGATGAATACACTCACACATTGACAGCAGCTTGTAAGTTGGCATTTCAAATCATTAGTCATACGATTAGTTGGATTCCTGAAAAGAGAACAAAGGAGAATCATGATAAAGACGGCGGCTACCTACCAAAGAATGTCATTTTGGCTTTTTGTTGTGTAGAAAAGTATCACATAAAATGCACAATTTAACATTTTCATTTTCTCTCTCTAAGCCGACGTGGCACTTCTTACAGGGCCCAAAAGTGAGTCCAACTTTCTCCTAATGGCCCATGTTTGTCTAGCTCATGGGCACAGTCTCCTATAGCATGTAGGTTAGTCCAGTTGCAAGTTAAGTCATGCATGGCAATATTTTCCTTTATATGTAGGGTAAATTTTATAAGCAATCTATCAATCAAAATAGCGTGTTTTGCTCTCTGGCTTGCAGTGTCGATCTCTCTCTCTCTCTCTCTCTCTCTCTCTCTCTCTCTCTCTCTCTCTCTCTCTCTCTCTCTCTCTCTCTCTCTCTCTCTCTCTCTCTCTCTCTCTCTCATTCTCTGCTTTCCTGCACGTCCATCCATGCCATGGCCCTACTCCGGCATCACCCGCCTTAGCTGCCCCAACAAAATAGCCACCCCTTTTTGGGGGCCTCTTGAAAGTGTGCCTGATGGCATCTCCGCTCTAGCATGGCCAATGTTGCATATCCTCAGGTGAATGTGTCCCTGGTGGCCGGTGCCATGGAGAAGCATCCCTGTCTGTTGGTGAATGTGACTGCCAGATAGACATAGGAGGTAACCACCTCTACTCATCCTATTGCTGTAAATGTGGTTGGTCATTGAATTGATCTGGAGGTGTGGAGGATCATGACCTTGGTCTTCCCAACGCTGATTGTCAATCCCCTGTCTGTACAGAACTCATCCAAGGCGCTCAAATGGCTCTGTAGCCCCTCTAGTGACTTTGTAATCAATACAATGCCATCAGCATATAGCATACTGTGACTTGGCGTAATTGCTAGGTTAACTCCCACCCCTCCCGCTCGTAGGATGTAGTCAGAGATCTCATTGATGTAGAATCCAAAGAGATTCGGGGAGAGGAGGCATCCTTGCTTAACACCAATGGTGCTAGAAATAGACTTTGACAGGCCTCCTGGACAACAAACTCTCCCCAATCACTCTCTCATAGAGAGCATAGATGGCCCATATCATCTCTAATGGTATCCCCAGACTCTCAAGTCACCAAAAGAGCCTCTATCATGGGACTGTGTCAAGCGCTTTGCAAAATCCACAAAGAAGCAGTAAAGCTTCTTCCTCCGCACCTTTGCCTTATCAATGACGCAGCACAAAACAAAGATGTGGTCGATGGTGGAGAAGGTCTGTTGAACCCAGGAGCGCGTAGGCCCTCAATATCCTCGTATGAACTAAGCTCAGCCTCAACTAGTGCCCCATATAGTTTGGCCATTGTATGGTCAATCATGACGGTCTTGTAATTCCCTGGGTCCAAGGTGTCTCCACATTTGTGGATCGGCACAAATGGTGTGCCTGGTTCACTCCTCTGGGAAGCCCTCCCCTATAGTCCGATTGAATACATGTGCAATCAATGGGGCTATTGTGGCGGCTTTGTAAGTGAGGTGCTCACTCTGTAATCCTATTTGATTTGATGAACGGTGGTGCTGTAGGCAGTGAATGGCCTTCTTGACCATCTCTGCTGTGAATAAGGAAGAGCTCATGGTCGAGGCCCAAGTGGTTGTGGAATTGGAGGTTGGTTTGGCAGCTCATAGAATCTTTCTGCATAGTCATGCCATACCTGTGGATCCTCAATAGAAGTCATCCATCGTGGCTCCTGAAGGGTGTTCCATGATGTGGCATTGTTCATGCTCATGAACAAGTGGTATAGCTCTAGCTCCTGTGCCTCCTCAAAAGCTCATTTCCCTCCAGAAACATAAGCCACACGAACTCTATCAACTCTAAACTTGAGAATATGGCTTTCCCTCTCAAAACCTGAGACATTTCTCCGTCTTCTTCTCTATCAAGTCTAGGAATGGAGAACGCATATTTTCCTTATGAAAACACTAATTTGAACTTACAATCCTCAGCCCCTTCATCTTTAACACTTACCCAAAGAAAGAACACACATCATCTTCATATTGATGTATTGCAAGAGTACGCACCGTTGCAGAAACGTAGGAGGGATTCTTTCTTATCTCAACGGGAGAAAGAACTTAGAAGGACAAATAAGGAACATCATTTGGATTTTTGTACCGATGGGTCTATTTATCCAAAGGATCCTACGACAAATGCGCCACCTCCCTTTGCTAATATCACTAACCTCTTACATTCCACAGGCGATGGAAAGGATGGGCTATTGGGATACACCGAACATTTGGAAATGAGAGAATTTAATGCGGAAAGGCAAAGAAACTTCCTGGCAATGGAGAACATGTAGCTGAAGAAACTTAATGAAGCATGCTCTCAAAAGATTTCATCAAACAAAGAGACAATCCAAGGCCTTGAAAAGAAGATCACAAGTTTGTGAGAGAAAGACACCGTGCTTGGTAGTTGGAAAAGAAAACGAGATCTGTGCAACATTGAGAACATGAAGGTTGGTAGTGGTGGACTGAAAAAACGAATACGAGCTTTAAGGTAACTCGAAGTTTGTTTCTTCAATGTGCTTCATTAAGAAATGGATACACTTACTTTCCTATACATGATCATAACGCATTGTGCTTTTTTGGCAGGTCTTTACTGCATCCAAAGTCGAACGGTGCAGGCTTCAATGCCGGAGTGCATTACAGCCGTCTAGTTCCAAAAGAAGTAGTTGAAGAGATGATAACTCAGAAAAAATTTCGTAAGTTGAAAGGGTGGCTACTTACCTCGTTCTTGAACGAGAATCAGCTGGAACCAATGGAGGTGCAAGCAATACTTGATGAGAGTGGCATCTCGCAGATGGGATACAGGGCACTCTTCAAAGCATTAGCTAAAAAGTCTCAAAATAAACTACAGAGAGGATCATTGCTGCCAAATTCATCACATGTAAAGGCTGCTCGCCGGCACGTAAATGATGAGGTGTTTGAGAAACTTGGGTCACCATTCCATATTGAAGCAACGTTCTTAGGCAAGAGCGGCAGAGGGGTACAGTTTAACGAGCACAACAACCTCTTCGTTGATCTTGAAGCATTGCAAAGGTATGCAGTTCACTTCTTTGACATCAGTCGAGACGAGTGCGATGGGGTTCTCAAGTTTGTTTTGAAGCTCGACGAGTGTGAGGTCCTGAAGAACAAGAAGTTGGAGAGAGTCACCATTACCCTCATGAACAGAGCTATGGATCCATCAATAACAAAAGAGGATCCATGATACTTCAGCGTGAAATCAAAAAACAACATTCTAACTCTAGGATCATTTTAGGTATACTTCGTTCAATCTTTGATAACAAGAATATTGATTATTTGGTTGTTGATTTTTTGTTTTCATTTTTCACTACAGGTTGATAAGGAAAATTTTGAAATCCTCGATTGGGTTTTTAGTCAAACCCAAATTCCTTCTATCATCAGTGAACAAAGAAACGGAGCGGAGCCGTTCTTTCAGTGGAAGGATTTGGTGACTACACAGTGGAATGGCACATGGCAGGTGACTTAAAGACTCTTAAGTGTATGTACAACATAACACACGGAGCAGCTGTGGCCAATCCATGCTTATATTGCATGGTTGATGCACAATCACTTCAGAGTGTGCATTGGATTAGAGCTCCCAACAGACATCTTCAAGATAAAACTTTTGAACCAGTGCTTGATATGCCTCTGAGTAGAGTTCACGTCTGTACACTTCATGCTCTCTGTCGAATAATTGAAAAGGTGGTTCATTTGTACATATGTTTTGCATGGACATTAAAGCTAGAGAGTGAGTCAAAAAGAGTGATCAAAGCATTAGAGGGAGTGCTCTTAGACATTGGTTTGCATGGAGGCAATGTCAAAATCGAAGAGGACCCTAAGATGTTTCAAAGTCGGTACAAGGTACCGAGGAAAGCATCGATAGGCGGAGTGAAGGCAAGAAGGTTTCTTGGGTTTAGCCTCAAAGATTCAGATAGAGAAGAAAGGAGAAACCTGTTCAACAAATGGAAACAATTACATAAAGTGGTTAAAGACAATGCTGGTGGTGGGGCAATCCAGAATCACAAGGCGAACGTGTGGAAATCACTAGATAAAATTTTCCAGTACGTTGAGCAGCATTCTTGGGACCAAAGTAAGCTCACATCATTTCAAGCAACCTTGCTGGATTGGAAAACGGCTTACCTTACAGGGTGGGGTGGGCAACATATCACACATTACTTGGTGGGTTGGCATTCTACGTATACAAAACAAAATTTTAAATTGTACTCTACTGACCATTTTGTTTTATTTCAATGCAGCATATACTGTTCAACCATGGTCCATATTTTTCCAGGACATACGGCTCACTATCAATATGGTCCACACAAGGCATGGAAAAAACCCACTACATGGCAAGAACAGGTTATTTTAAGCACACTCGACATGGGGGAGGAAAAGAAAAGGCCAATAGCCTATTAGAGTTACACCAATGGACTTATAGACGACTAATTCATAGAGTAAGGCAGAAGGAACTTCTTAAGAGTTCAAAAATTACACGGTCTTTACAACACATCCGCAAAGAGAAGAAACAGATGGCTTGGGGAGCTTCAAATGCGGCGGAGCGCCATGCGAGGTGGCGCCGGTCACGAGTCAGGAGCGGGAGAAGATGGACCTGACCCCTTCATCTTTATCCTCTTCGATGCACCTCCTTCTTCCTCACTTTGTACCTCTTCGTGTTCCTCTATTGATGGCAGCATCCCCAGGGCATCAGGTGTCTTCTTTCCCTCAGAAACAGTCGCTTGTTGTATGGATCTAAGCTTTCCGGGTCTTCAACCCCTACAGTCAGAGCCTGAGCTGTGTAGGACATGAAATAGGGGGCTCTGAGTGCTTGGAACCCATACCCAATGCCAAATACGCGTAGAGAAAACTGTTTCTCAATCAGAATTAGTCTTTCTGCGTTTAGTGGGAGGGGGTGCCCACCACAGAATCTTGTAATAACTTTCATTGCAAACAGTGGGAACTTTGCATTGTCATCTGAGTATTCCTTGTGGTATATTATGATCTACATAAAAATTGCAATGAATTTATGGGCCGTAAGTGAGATGAGTGCAATTGCCAAGTACTTGAATTTTTTCTACAAACCTTTTTGTGGTTGAAACGCCCGATGTAGTGAGACAACGCCGCATCCTTGCCTTGGACTCCAGTGACAAGCCCTTGCCGTGAGCCTCCCGCTCTTCTAAGGAAACTATCGTCATACACTAGCACTTGGCAGAAAAAAAATGATCATGATATTTTATCACTGGGCCATCTCTAATACCATCTGAATGCACGACAAAAGTTACCATCTGATTCTCATCCATTTCCAACATTGACCTCCCCCACAAGTGAATAGACGGACTATTCATTACCTGATCTTTGGGTGCCACGTGCCTACCCATGTTTTCCAAGCCGAGTTGTTTTGTTGTCGATTCAAACTACTCATCTGTTGGAAAATTGGCCTCTCCGGACTTCGTTTCATTGAACGTATCTTTGATCAGTTGCCACCCTGAAGTGAATTGTGAGTCACGAACAGCTGTGTTAGCAATAAGATGCTGGTCCACTCCATCATCGTCCACAAACCCCATGTCTACCTCACAAAAATTTTCAATTGTGGCTAGGCAGTAGTCCTCCCATATATTGATCTCATGCATGATATCTGTGAGCAGAACACAATGGGTGTCGCTCGCCATAACAAAGCTGGGAGCACAATTCAAAGGCAAAGTCACTTCCTTACTTGGGCTTTCTTGCTTGCACCCTATTGCTGCATCTACAAGAGAAACAAGAGTTAAGCCCGCATCAAATGTTTCCTTTAGTACCTCTACCCGCTCTTCTTCTGGGTTGAATTGCACCTCCACATCCTCTACCTCTTCCTCCGACACCAATGGACAACTACCGAAAGTTGTTGACTGCGAAGGCTCTGACTCACCATCCGTCTGCAAGTATAAGTAACAGACAAACCCATGGTAGAATTCCAATAAGCGACACTTTTTGAAGTGCTTCATACACCTGTCTTGTACAAGCAGTGCATTGGAGGGACACTTTTCTAGACAGCGATTCAGTCTCCTTGAAGCACTTTTGTCAGGGTCAAGGTCGGCAGGGTGCACATATCTCATGCCATCAACTGTCATGGAATTGTCACAAGTGACTGCCTCATACTATTGCAAATGGTTTTGTAGGTACTCAAAGGAGCAATCTATAATCCTTTGTATAGAAAACTCTGCATTGAACATTCCTGATAGTTCAGGTGCACGGTGATGAGCACGGGTGTTATATAAGAATGTGAATAGTTTTTCTTCACATGTATCCTCGCTCACGTCTGTCTCCAGGACTATGATCCCCGTGACTGAAAGAAAAAGCAAGCCAAAACTATTTGATGTCATAACCAAGCAAATGTTGAGCCTCGACTACCCCTCAATGTCCTTTTTTTCTTGGTTTTGTCCCGTGCGCTAATGTCATAAGAGGTGACGTTAGTTGAGTCAGAACCAAGCGAGTAGGGCCCCCAAGAATTTTTGAAGAACCCTATTTGCTTGGTTGAACTGTCCCGTGTGCTAATGTCATAAGAGTTGATGTTAGTTGAGTCAGTACCAAGCGAGTAGGGGCCCCAAGAATCACCAAAGGGCCCTATCGACGGGTTATGTACCGTGCGCTAATGTTATAAGAGGTGATGTTAGTTGAGTCAGAACCAAGCGAGTAGGGGCCCCAAGAATCTCCGAAGGGCCCTATTCGCTTGGTTCTGTCTTGTGACCTAAGCATTCGGAATAGGTGGATAAGAACAGAGCATATTATGTTATCAGTGATAGATTTATAAGCCTACTCACTCACTATGCCCAAACTCAAGCATGGTCACATAAGGAGTAATTATTCCAACCATGAATGCGGTACGGTCACATAAGGAGTAATTATTCCAACCATGCATGCATTTTTACCCTAACGTAGTGGCTTCGGTGCGCACACAGTTAACAACACACAAGAAGGGGAGAGGCAGGCAGAAAGAACCTATCTCTACAATATCCAATGGCGCCGAGTTGGATGGTGATGTCGCAGGCCACCGACAGCAAGAACCAGAGGGGGGCGATGGCGATGGCGACGCGGCAACAAAGGACTCGACCCAGTGGAGGTCACTCAATGTAGGATCACGAGAGTTGGCCAAGGGGAAGAGCGCAGAAAATGCAAAGGCGATGGCGATCTATTTTTTCTACTTGGAGATGGAGATGGCGAATGCAAGGGCGATCGGCGTTTGACTCTAAACGCAGGATCACGAGAGCTGGCCAAGGGGAAGGGCGCAGAAAAGGAAAAGGCAGTGGCAATCTATTTGTTCCACTCGGAGATGGAGATGGAGATGGCAACTGCAAGGGAGATTGGGGTCTGTCTGACCCTAAACGGTCACTCAAAAAGGCACATGGGCTACGCTCTCAAGGACAACCACTATTAAATGGTCTCAGATTCCCATGCAGTACGATTTACCAATCGCAATCTCGCGCATAAGTGAAGTTGTCACCCTCCCCGAGGTAAGCATTCTAAGTTGAGGCAATACCCCTGCCAAACATCTCAAGTTTCAACTATTCTGCCTCTTTTCGCGTCCTCTACTGCGCATCATTCTAATTAACTCTACCCCCATCGACGCTACGCGATAAGCAAACTCCATCACCTCTTACTCTCGCGCATCCTCCTTCTCTTACTCTTGTTCTGCAGTGCTTCAGCGATGCAGAACTCTACACATAGTGAAGAGGTATGCTACTTACTACCCTTCTGTGCACTTGTATTTTGTGTAGTTAGTACCAGGCAAATAAGGGAAGGTAAACCCTATTTGCTGCACCTGTTTGCTTGGTACAGGTCATTGCCCTTGGTCAGTACCAAGCGAATAAGGTAAGGTCACTTAGTCCAAAGGTGTAAAGAATGAGGATGCAAGAGAGCTACACAAGACAAACACAAAGCACACAGAGATGGAAAGCTTCTTCTTCTTCTCACAGAAAAGAGAGTACAAAATGACTAAGTGCTAAAGCTGAAAAGTAGCACATATGTACATGCGATCACTAAGTGTGAACACGCTAGAAGCGTACTAGGCTGGCACTATAAGTGTAGTCCAGCTGTAGAATCACTGGCAGAGATCCTCCCTGTCAGTCACCTAACGCACCAGTGAGTAAATGCCGTAAGCGGCCACGACCCATAGTGGATGCCAACTCAAGATGTAGAGCTCGACATCTCAACACTCCCCCTCGAGCTCTGCATGTCGCAGAGTCCAAGCATAGTCCGGAAACGTTGATGCTTCTCAGCTCCGAGGGCCTTGGTAAAGATATTCGCTATCTGCTCCTCTGTGCTGACGTAAACCAAGTCGATGTCGCCCGCCAACACTCGCTCTTGAACGTAGTGGTAATGGACCTCTATGTGTTTGGTCCTGGCATGGAACACTGGGTTCCTAGCCAACTGCATGCTACTAAGGTTGTCACAATGGATGACAATCTGCTGGTCCACCTGCACTCCCAAGTCCTCAAGTAATGTGCGTAGCCAAGCTACCTCGCACGCCGCAACTGCTACACCTCTGTACTCGGCCTCTGTTCTCGATAAAGCAACTGTAGGCTGCTTTTTGCTACTCCAAGTAACAGCAGCACTCCCAAAAGAGAACATGAAGCCACTAGTAGATCTCCTATCAACAATGCTACCTGCCCAATCTGCATCTGTATACCCATACAATGCTAATGGTGCATCTGCTGCATAGAACAATGCGTAGTCAAGAGTCCCTTGCACATACCGAAGTGTGCATCGTACTCCATCCAAATGTGGCTTCCTCGGAAGCTGCATGAACTGACTCTCCAAGCCTACTGTGTAGCTCAAGTCTGGCCTCGTGATAGTCAAGTAGATTAGACTACCCACAATCTTCCTGTACATCTTGACATCCTCAACAACATCACCCTTCTCTGCACTCAGCTTTGCATTCACATCCAAGGGAATAGAAATTGGCTTACAATCAGCCATACCATACTTTGACAACATGTCCAAAGCATACTGTCTCTGTGACAGCCATACACCCTCTGGAGTCCTGATCACCTCAATGCCAAGAAAGTAGCGCAACTCGCCCAAATCTTTCATTTCAAACTCCTGTTTGAGAAGACCCTTCACATGGTCAATCTCCATAGCATTGTCACCCACAATAATAAGGTCATCTACATATATGGTAATGACCACAATCCCCACATCACTCTCATGTACATAGAGTGAATGATCAGCATGAGCTCTCCTAAAACCAACACTAACAAGATATTTGGCAATCCTGTCATACCATGCTCTAGAGCCCTGCTTCAAACCATACAAATCTTTGAGAAGCCTGCATACATAATCTGGGTAACCTGGATTGACATAACCAGGTGGCTGATCCATATACACTTCCTCTTGCAACTCACCATTCAAGAAGGCATTCTTTACATCCATTTGATGCATAATCCATCCTCAAGAATAAGCATAGAAATCAAATCTTGGAACACGGGGATGTCGTCTCTTGTATTCATGGAAGACCTGAAATGTACATACTCATCTCCTAGGCCATCCAAGCATGCACGGACAATGTCATCGTCTTCCACTGAGACTTTAATAGATCCAAGAGCCTCAATGATACTCTTGATCTTCAAGGCATAATCATTGATTGAGAGGTTGTTCCTCTTAACCTGATTTAGCTCCGACTTTAGTTGAAGCTTCTTGGCCTTGGTGTTCACCTCGAACACTCTGCCCAAGTTTTTCCATGCAATGGCGGGGGTTTCAGCATCCTTTAGATAGCCCATCATGCCATCTGTGATGCTCATAGAAAGCCAATACATCACTTTGCTCTGGCTTTGTTGCCAATCCCTCAAGGCTTTTCTTTGTTCTGCTGTAGCATTTGCCTCGGGAATCTCTGGTTCCTTTTCATTGTCTCCTTCTACATAGTCCCAATAACCTTTTTCTTTTAGGAAATTAGTTATTCTGAATTTCCATGCAGGGTAGTTATTTTTCTCAAGCTTCTCAGTAACAATCTGACTGAAACCGTCAGACATCTTGAAGCACTAAGACAAAATAGCTGTAATCTGCAAAAACCTGCAAATCTGCTGAACCTGCTGTCGTGGTACATGTAACGCTTTCTACACTCAACGAGTGTCCACAGTCAAGCGTACATACAACCTATGTACTTGTACAATAAATCTCTGTATACTGCACTTTGGAGACCTGTTCAGAAACTTGTGCGAAAAACTCGCATCTGGTCGTGGATTGCGAACGAAGGGATTGTGATGCCCTTGCTCTCTTAGCCTCTCTTGCCTGCACCAGGCTCTGATACCATGTAAAGAATGAGGATGCAAGAGAGCTACACAAGACAAACACAAAGCACACAGAGATGGAAAGCTTCTTCTTCTTCTCACAGAAAAGAGAGTACAAAATGACTAAGTGCTAAAGATGAAAAGTAGCACATATGTACATGTGGTCACTAAGTGTGAACATGCTAGAAGCGTACTAGGCTGGCACTATAAGTGTAGTCCAGCTGTAGAATCACTGGCAGAGATCCTCCCTGTCGGTCACCTAACGCACCAGTGAGTAAATGCCGTAAGCGGCCAAGACCCATAGTGGATGCCAGCTCAAGATGTAGATCTCGACATCTCAATAAAAGGGCCCTATTCGCTTGGTACTGACCAAAAGAAAATTTAAGTGATGTCTGCTAGTACAGAGGTCAAAATACTAAGCAAATAAGGGGAAGGTAACCCCTGCTTGTTGCGGATTTAGGGTTTTATTTTGCCAAATACGCGTTTTGATTTTATAAGAAAGAAACAAAACTGAACACCGGGTTTTGAGTTAGAAAACACTTCAGACTTTACAAAGAGTGGCCTATTAATTTCTGGGGGTTTAGGGTTTGCAATAACCATGTAGTTCTTTTCCTTCATAGCCAGGCTATCTCTTCACAAAGCCTGTTGGCAAAGTTAATGGCTTCCTCATATTTATTGGCTAGCTCAAGCACTTCATTTCCTAAAGCCAATTAATGATAGCCTCCATAGAGCCATTCTCCGCGAGCAATCGCTGCATGTCTTCAAGCCTTCTTGCTTCTAGAGAGTCTTTAAGGATTGAGATCCTCTCCCTGACGATCAGCATTTGTTGCAGCTTCAGGCTAGCATCCTGCACAGAGCATTTAGCAAGTAAGCTCTTCAAACTAGGATCTTGGAAATTGGGAGTAGAAAGCAAAGAATTACCAGTGGCTTACCTCGAGAATTGACTCCCATGTTGACAGCAGCCACTCCCGAGCTGTGTCGATCGAGAACATTAAAGGTAACATTGGGGGAGGGCCAAGGGGGGACCTCATGAGGAGGGCCCGGATGCGGTGTTGTTGGCGTTGCGGGAGTATACCTTGGAAAGGCATCACCACTATCCTAAGCTTCTTTTAGGTATTTTGCAAAACCCTAAGGGAGGTTCTGAAACAACTGCTTCTTAAATAGACTTTCAGACATGCCTAAAAAGCAGAGCCTGGGTTCTGGCTTATGAGTGAGTGGTCTGTGAGGGGTGGTACCGCCATGCGGTTTCATGAGAGGTGGACGTGGGAGAGAGAATCAATGGTACCATCCCCCCGATATTAGGGGAGGTGATGGGAGGGAACGACATGACCGTTAGGACCGCATCGATCTAACATCTCCTTCACATTGGTATTTTGTTGCAGCGGATGCAAACATGTTCGCTTGCTTGTACAGTTTTCTGAGGTCACTACCCAACGAATAAGGTATTTTGTTGCAGAGGATGCAAACCTATTCGCTTGGTAGTGACCTCAGAAAATGTAAGTGATGTCTGCTATTACTATTTTCTGAAGTCTCCACCGAGCGGATAAGGCAAGGAAAAATCTTTCCTATGCACCTATTCGCTTGGTAGTGACCTCAGAAAATATAAGTCATGTCTGCCATTACTATTTTTTGAGGTCACTACCGAGCGAATAAGGCAAGGCAACTCTTTCCTATGCACCTATTCACTCGGTAGTTACCTAAAAAATTATAAGTCATACCTGCTATTACTATTTTCTGAGGTCACTACCGAGCGAATAAGGCAAGTCAGCTCTTTCCTATGCACCTATTCGCTCGGTAGTGACCTCAGAAAACATAATTCATGCCCTATTACTATTTTTTGAGGTTAGTACCGAAGGCAAGGCAACTCTTTCCTATGCACCTATTTGCTTGGTACTGTCCTTTTCTGAAATCTGAAGTCCCTTGTGCTGGCAAATGAATTGTCTTTTGGTGTTATTGTATTTGTAGAGATGAATTGTGTAAAGGCCTGCTCTAGGAGGGCAGTAGGTGAATCTTTGAATGCTCAAGCAAGAAGACGCCGATATGAGGCGCACAGGGGTCTACTGCAAGAGCTGCACAGGATAGAATGACACGTTCAACCTGCTATTCCACGTCTCCCTTTCCAGCGAGTAGTGCGGGAGATTTGCGTGCAGTGGAGAGTCGGCATGCGATGGGCAAGCAGTGCACTCCTCTGCCTTCAAGAAATTGCTGAAGACTACCTCGTGGAATTCTTCAGCGATGGATATATCCTGGCTGCCCATGCACACCGCGTCACTATCATGCCGTGGGATTTTGATACTCTTCGTAGGCTTCGTTTCCGCTACGATGGGTTGCTTCAGCCAGTGCCTATCCGGGATAGTAGAACCATGGATATTCTCAACATCGGGTCAACATCCCCCCTCTCCATCCTCGTGCACGACAGACGGAGCCGTCTAGGGCTGAAACAAACAGCAGAAGGACCCGATCACGGGTCGAGAGAAACGACACAGATGGGCAGGCTGAGATAGCCGCAGAGGGCCAAGAGCAAGCCAAAGTGGACCCCGAGGCAGTCATGGAAGAAACAGAGACAGTTATCGAGGAGCCATCTAGACACCAAAATGAGCAAGTCATGGAGGATCCGCAGCCCATCGTGGAGGATGAGGGACAAGATCAGGTCAGGGTGGAGCCTGAGGCATCTATGGAGCAACCAATATTGAAGGAAAATGATCTGGAGCCTGCAGAGCCTGAGGCTGTTAGGGAGGAGCCTGAGGCAGCCAGGGAGCCAGCTCAAGAAAGGCAAGGGCAAGGCTGTGCATCAGAAGGGCCATCCAACGTATCGGATGAGTCAATTATTTTAGAGCAAATCAACGAATAGAATGAATAGGAGTTGAGAGTTTTGTTGAGCTCAGCGCCTTTGCATCCGCACCTACAGCTGCCTGCAAGGTCAGAGGAGGCCTGCATTACCAACCTCGATAATGTAGACTTCATGTGCATGCGCAGTTTCACCGACTCGCTCGCAACGAATGCGGTCGTCAATGTTGCTTTGTGGTAATTCTCATGCTCTTTAATTCTCATGCTCATTAAATGGGTCTCTACCGAGACATGGGTCAATACCATGCGAGACAGTGGCTAATGAAATTGGATTTTGGTACTACTTGCTCGGTATTGACCCATGTCTTTGCAACAGTTGCCAAGTTTTTCTTTATAATGGTTCACTACCTTAAAGACATGGGTCAATACCAAGCAAGTCAGTTGCTTACGGAATTGGAATCCGCCGCTGACTCGCTCGATATTGATCCATGTCGTCAAGTTCTTCTTTATAATGGCTCATTTCAGCCAAGACATGGGTCAATACCAAGCGAATCAGTGGCGGATGTAATTTGATAGCTGCCCCACTCGCTCAGTATTGACTCACTTGTCAAGTCTAATCTCTGCCATTTGTTCATGTTAGCCACGCTGTCTCGCTTTTGCCCCCTGAGGTTCAAGAGAAAGTATACATAATAGATCCGCTGATATCGCCTTATCTGGAGAACAACTCAGTTTCGTTTTTGACTCTGATGATCTGATTTAGCAGAGTCAACTTTGATCTAGCGCGCTTTCTGGTCACTGCGTACAATCAATCGTGAGTATTTTCTTGCCTTGTAAAAAACATCTGGCATTGAGAATCTCTCCTCGTCTTTGATGGTGTCTTTGTAGTGATCATTGGAGTCTGATGTTATTTGACATGGAAGCTAAGATTGTTTACTACGCAAACTCTGGGCAAAGCAAGGCGTTTCACGGTCGTGTAAAAACGTAAGGTCCATTTGGGTACATTTGGAAAGCAGTGTCTCTTTGTAATGTGTTGCTGACTCAAGTGGTTATGTATGTAGTGCCGCAAAAAAACTTGTATGTTGTGTAGAGCATCTTTTGTTAGAACATGATCTAGGAAATGTAGTCCGGCATGAATGGGTAACCGTGCCCACGCAGACTGATGACTATAGTTGTGGCTGGCAAACCTGTTTGAATGTCGTGTTGCTCATCAGTCAAATTATGGATATATCGAACGTAAGTAATCTGCTGTTTTATTGTTTGCTGCAACGTATGTATGAAGCAAAAGATGTTTGTATCACGCTTCTACAAGAAGTTCAATTACATAACTACACCAACAACGATGTGCGACATTTTTCTGTAAGGGCCATCCAGCATATTATAATCTCGGTAAACAGATGCACAAGAGAGGAAGCGGCGAGAGCTGACGAGCTCGAAGAGGCTCGCATTAACAAAATGACGCAATGCCACAATCAGACTCAAGAAGAAGTTTGAAATATGCAAGAAGCAACAAACCAATATTATGCGGACGCCACATAAGTAGAGGAATGGCTACACGTCGATGGCAAGAGTAAGAACAGTGGGAAGCTTCACAGGTGCAAGAAGCATGGGAAGCCATGGAAGAGGCCCATGATTTCGAGCGACGTGAAAGGATGCCCGAGACTAGCGTCCCCAGAGGCAGAGGTAGCTCAGCAACCGGAGTAGAGGGCAGGGGAGCAACCGGAGCAGAGGGAAAGGGACGAGTGGCACAAACCGCGGGAGAGGACAGGGGACAAGTGGCACAAACCGGGGGAGAGGATAGTAGCAGGGAAAGGGAGCAAATTACTTGTATAAATCTTGACAGAAACAACACAATCTGTAAAGTTTTGAAACATTGAAAATGTACATTTTTGAAACATTGTTTGACCGCCAAAAAACATCTCTGCATTAGTCATTTTGAAGAGTACATCATGGTTTGCATGGCATCAAAGCTCTTTGCGTGCACAAGATATGTAACCTAGCTTCCGGTGGAAGCAATTAAGTGAAGTGTATTTGTTAGGGACTCCTTGCACAATGTTGTTTTCTCCTTGCACCTTGGAATCTGAAAAGAAGAAAAAGTTAGATTCAGTCATAGTGTATTAAAGACAATCAAAATTTATCGATTTAGTAAGCACCTTTCTATTGTTGAGACTGAATGCATACAATTCCGGCAAAAGTGGAAGTTCTTCACATGTAAGATCTATCCTGAGCTGAGCCAGAGTTGTGCTTGACATTGTCTCCATCATAGTAAGTAGGCTGTCTTGAAAGTAGAGCTCCATTGATAAAGGTTTGTTCTCAAGGCTGTTCTCTGTATCTTGGTCGAGTGGAATAAGCTGTCCACTAAGAAGATGATATCTAATATAGTAAAACGATACTAAGAAATTTTGAGAGCTTATAATGAACTTGCAAATTATGGACCATTTTTGCAAAATACAGATTTTGTTCTGTGATTGTTTCCTATCCCAGTTATCATCTAAAAAGTCCAAACAGCTCTCAGACTTGCAAATGAACATTGTTGCGGTAGTTCTTATTTGCTCATCAAAGAAAAAATCTACAAACACTTCAAGAGGCACAAGTAGTGCGAGCCGAACTATTTTTGTGGCAATTGAATACTTGAGGGACTTTTGTATATCCTGAAACAACTTATTCCTGAAGCTTTCACTAGTTTACGAAGCAGGCAGGGACCAATCCTTGCTGTCAAAGGATGGAAGTGACAAAGGAGCTACATGACCCCAACCAATGGAAGTTCTTGGTTCCACATATGACATATCATAAAAGAAAAATCCATTATCTGCAAGTTCCTTGTGTTGTCTTCCTCGGTACATTTGCTCACCAATAAATGCATGGAAAGCATCAAAAATCCCAAATATACTCTCAACTGGTTGCCAATCTGTCCTATTCAATGGATAAATATCTGAAACATAACAAAGATGATATCCACCACTTAATACTCTAATATAATCATGCACGAAGCGAGATGCTGAAATAACTTACAATTGGGTTGATGCCTTGGAAAACTTGGAGGAGATGTTTGCAACCTTAAGTCTGCATGCTGGAAAGCATGTTGTAGAGGACCTCTTTCACCTGCTTGCTTTGTGCACACACTTTAAACTCTTTAACTTGACCCTTGAAAGCCTCCAGGAAATCATTGCGTTGCCTCCTCTTCCTCCTCCTAGTTTGCAGTAGAACCCAACTTCCGATAGTTATTCGAGATGGAATCCATGCTTGATCGTCTGTAGTATAACTGTTAAAAATGCTAATAGAGTCAATTGTAGTTCTAGGCCTTCGAGAAGTAGACATGGTGTGTAGTAGAATGAATACACAGAAAGGTTAGTGCAAATATAACTAAGGGAAGAAGTTTTGAGAGGGAAGTAGAGCTACTCAAAGTCATATTTGGGTGGGAACAAAGATACTAGATAGAGTCTTCAATGAAAGTTCTGAAATTCCTCGGTACATAGTTAGTACGACTTATGGCATTTATGCCTTGAAAGCATGAAATTGTGCAATTTGATGAACCAAAATAATATTTCCTCCCTTTTTTTTAAAAAGAGCTTGACTCCAAAATGTCGATTTTCAATGTAACGTTAGCCTCTTCCTCATTGGTCGAGCGCCACTCTCTCTCTAGAACTGAAAGGCCCAAAAGTGAGTCCAGCTTTCTCCTAATGTGGCATACCCAACAACCCCCCCTCAAGCCCAAACCACTGACAATGGACTCGAGACAGACAGACCATGGCAGAGTTCATTCACCTGAAACCATGAGTAGAAGTCCCCCCCTTGACTATAGCATAGGTGTGTGTGTGTACTTCCCCCAACCAGCCATCAGCGTGAGACAGACCAGAACTCGACCAAAACAACAAAGGGAGGTCTTACCACTTTTATTTGTGGTAGTGTCTATAACCCATACAATTATTGAGAAATAATTAACATAACATAAATATAAAGACAGACTAAAGCTGTCAAATCTATGACATTGAACAATTTTGAATTCTTTGTTGATCTACCGAATGATTCAAGAAAATTGTTGAGTGAGTCTTTACTTTTCCTTTTGCTTTAATATGCTGTGCAAACTTTGGACTTCCCTTGTTGTAATTGTTGCTTGGTAGACTGTGAGAACATTCAAAACCTTGAGAAGATCCTCTTTGCCACCGTTTGGAGATCTTGCTAGATACCATTGTTGTCGACTAATGTCGTTTCAGCACCGTGTAGCGGCGTCTTTGGAAAACTTACCTTGTAGCTTGAACCTGTTTATTGTTTGCCGATCATCACTGCTGAGCACTGTGGGTGTGAATGACCTCTTGATTCGAGGCTTATTACCAAATAAGTTAGCAAATTTAAAAAATAACCAAATTCTATAGCAGTCGAATCGGCAGAACAACGTGATGGCGTTTTGAGCTACACTTTTGCGCTACGTTTTGATACGGGAGGCTAGGAACAACCTCCTGTAGACTCTGCCGCCTTGGCAACACCCACTTCTGAAGACATGAAATCCATCAATTTGGCAACATTTAATGGCATCTTGTGGGACGTAGGACCCTGACAAGAGAATGGTGAAGATGGAATCTCCACTTCCTCAAGGGGGTCGGGTATTCCCTCACCAAACATTCTCTCTAGTCGGAAAGGTGTGTGTCCACGTTCAGATGTCCTACCCTCACTCTCTTCCCGAATGATACTGGGTATAGCTAACGGCCTGTAGTTCTTGTGAGGTTGAACTTGTGTGGGAAACACTGTGTCCGACATCTGGATGTGTTTGGGTTCAGGTTCTAATGTTCGTTGAGTTTCTTCCACCAAACCTCTCAGTTGTTGGACTCGTTCTATTTCCACTGTTGGGTTTGGATAGGTTCCAATCTTTCTCTTGCAATCCTCATTTTTTGTCTCTCGTGGCTTATCTTGGGGGTTCGCAACTGGGTAGTTTAACTTTGAATACTCTTTTGGTGTTCGTCGTAATTCCCTCTCGTGATCCTCCTCACTGGATTTTTCCTTTGTAGTAACAGTTTTGGTCTCCGTGGTCTCTATCGAATCTGAGTCATCCTCAGGGTCATTCATATACACGGGATCCTCTCCTGTCCCTATGTTAGTCTTTGAACTAGGTTTTGAGCTAGAAGCATTAAGGGATTTATTTCTTCGTGTTTTCTTCTTTCTCGCTCGGCCAATGGACGCAGCATCTCTCTCTTCGAGGATGTAATTTTGCTTTTGGAGCATCGACCGTGTGAGTGCATTCACTGGCGCTATGTTTATAGTTGGTGGTGTCCCATCAACAATCTCTATTATGTTCAATGGTGTGATTTTCGGTGCGTTTGGATTGTTAGGACACTGTGCGATCAAATGATCTATGCCACAACGATTACAAGTGAGTATTGGCATTGCCAATGCACTCCCTTGACTGGTTTGCATTAGTGCCGCATTCTTTTGTATTCTAATGGGGCACTCAGCTACTCGATGTCGTCCACCACATTCGTAGCACTGAAGAGGTGGTCTCCTGGCAAAACTATTAATGTTTTGGCCTCTTGCTGCTAGCGCAGTAGCTTGATATACCGGCTTGATTTGTCCCCAATGGTCTTCCATATAGTACATGGGACACTCCTCAAGCATGTCGACTCCATAGGTGATACTAGAGTCTATGTCCTCTTCGCAATCTACATAAGTACTAGATGACTCGCAACCTATTTGGTTCATAGGTGTAACTCTTGGATGAGGGGGTTGTGGTCCTAGCACTGGAGGTTGCAACGGTGTGGTTTGGACCACATTTTGGGTTCTAGGGACCATGTGCTGTAATGGCAACTGTTGCTCCATGGGTGGGGTAGGCATCAATGCAGGAACTCGAGGTGAGTCTGCCCAAGCTATAGGCAGTTTATTTTCCATGATGCGTTTAAGCATTAGGCAATCCTTCGCTTGATGTCCATACCTACCACACGCGTTACAAGTCCCGTTAAACTTTACTCTGAAAGTAGGGCATTCACTCGTAGTATGTGGGCCCAAGCAAATTGAGCACCATTGTTGCTCCCTTCTTGGATACATATGAGTGTTTTGTGGAGCACGATTACCCCTAAGGCTTTCTTGGATGGCCTTTGTGAGATCTGCCAAAGTCATCTCAGATATCGTTTGCTCTTTCACGATTGGCTTTATCTTCATTGGCTCATGCCCTGATGCTTGAGAGCTACTTGACTTCAGCTCGGCAGACACTCTTTCTCCTGAAATCATTAAATTATCCTCCAATTGGATTGCATTCATGGTGACTGCTTCCCAAGTAGTGATACCTCTAATGACTAGGCCATTATAGATACTTTCATGTCGTAGTCCCCTAATGAATCTATCGAGCAATTGGTTGTTGTTGAATCGCTCGTTTGGATTGCATCAAGAATTCAAAGTCTTTAGGCGACTAATGAAGTCTCTCACGGATTCACCTTCTTCTCGTTGGGCTTTCTGGAGCTGAGAGGCTACACCCCAAAGTACTCCCTCTCGTATGTATTCTTTTAAGAACAGTCTCCTAAGAGTAGAGTAGATCGTTTTTTCTTCTACTCTTAAGGTTCTATACCAATCTCCAGCCTTTCCGCTTAGGGTCAAACTCAAAGCCTTACACTTGTGTAGCTCATTGTGCTCTTCCAAGGAATCGCACACATGTTCAAAGACTTCCATATGCTTTCTAGCATCTCCGTCTCCATTGAATTTCTGTGTGAGCTTAGCTACTTGAACTGCCTGGCTCCTAGGCTCTCTATCAGGTGCACCACGCATGTTTTCCGCAATAGAGCGACCGATAGTTTGAGCAAATGCTGCCAAATCTCCTATTTGAGTAGGTATAATGGGTGTATGTGCTCCTGGAACCACATGTGAGATGGGAGTTGGCCTTGGCCTTGGCATACGCGCGGCTCTTGGGTCCCATATTTCGTATGGTGGTGTACCAGACGGTGGTCCAAAGTTTACAGGCGTGGCCCTAGGCATAGGGGGTGCTTGATATGGCGTGTTATTATTAAATGGCATGGATCCACTTGTATAAGAGCTTGGATAATTCCATTGTGGATTGTAAGCTCTTGGAATAATCGGAGGTGTAGGAGCTACATGAGGCTGAGGTACGACAGGTGCACATGATTGATACATACATGTAGGTATAGTTGGGGGCACTGTGCTACTAGGCATCGACACAGTGTTAACAAATGAACTCCATGGTGTACTTCTTGTCATGCTCACCATTGGGATATGCATGGTAGCCGTAGTGTCATTAAGAGAAAGATGAGCTAGATCTGGGAAGGTAAAGCTGCCACTTGTGGGCTCAGATTGTACTGAGGCTCCTGGCGAAACAACATATGGAGGATCAATGGGGCTCACTGAGGGGGTCTCCATGTGTGACAGGGTTGGTTGGTTGGCCTTTCCCGTATCCAAGAATCTCATTAGGCCTGTTGAAGGCATGTTGATCCCTGTGTTCTGTCTTTCTAACTCGACAATCCTATGGAGGACATCACAGACTTTCTGTTGTTGCTCATCTATGCTAGTAGCACCCGATGTGGATTGTAGAACATCTAACCAACCCACATGATAGGTGTGTCCCGTGTACCGATCAGTTAAAGCTTCTGCTTGTAGGTCATACTCCCAATTTTCGTTTAGGAATATCCCATCTAGGCCTGGCGTGCTGGAGGTTTCCCTTGAAGTGGAAGCATTATTGCTCCCCATTGCTTGCCCCTCCGTGACTGCTACCTTCGGAGCACTCAGTTGCTCGGCTGGTATGATTGTTGTCATAGGAGCCTTTGCTTTCAGGGCTCGACTTTGTTCTAGCCCTCATAGGTTCTCAATTTCCCTCTCCCTTGTTGCTTGCATATAGCGTTCGATCTCTTGCACTTCAGCAAGACTCCTACCATCGGGTAGTAAAACCTCAGAGGGAGATAGTCCTAAAGGATCAGGAGGTGCAGTGGATGGAACATTCACATGCACACTCTCAAGAAGCATAGGGTCCATTTTAGGTATGAATGACGAATTTACTTCCCCACTCCCTTCATTTATTTCATTAACTGCATGTTCGGAGCGAGTAGCTCTACTAAGGGTCTCTTTTAAGCGGCTAAACACGCTGGACCTGGGCCGTGGGCCCATGGCATGCATGTCTTGACTTGAACTATCAGGGTTTGGTGTAGGATACCCCTCCATGACTTCGTAGTCAGAGGAAGAATCACTAGACGCGATATGAGGATCTTGGGTCGCGCTACCTTGAGTCTCGGCCGAAGGTCCAGAACCTAGGGTGAAGGAATAATGGGTGCCCGCGTAAATGGAGGCACTACCAATATGCTCGTGCTCTAACACTCGTCCAGAGCGTAGGTTCATATGACTTCCACACTCTAAGCGCGTTGGTGAGTACCCGTGAAGGCCGCTCACTTAGTTTTTTTTTTTTGTTTATAACCCAAGTTTTTCGTTATTTTTGGTTATATTTTGTAACCGAGCCACAAAATATGGCGTGTAAAAGCTCAAGACGAGCGTTTTAGCTAAAGGAATGTGCCGTGCTTTACAGCTCTCTATTCGGCTATGTGAAGCCCTCGAAATCCTAAAAATGGTTTTTATAGTCCTCGAAATCCTAAAAATAGTTTTTAAATATAAAAAGGTGTATAAACTATTTTTTAAAATTGAGGACTAAGGTCTGGGTTTGGGCTTGAGCTTGGGGAATGATCCCCAGCCCGAAAATAAATTTTTGAAAAAAAAAATTAATTTTTTTTTTTTTAATAAGTCACCGCGGCCGTGCTGCGCGCGCGCACACACACACTTAACCTACACCTAACTTATCTACTTACAGCTAATGAAGATACTGCCACACACACTCTAACACTGTTTACACAGTACTACAGTAGCTAACAGATCTACAAAACTAACCTTACAGAACTAACATTCCATAGCTAATACCTTAATTCTAACAGTACATTGCAAAAAAATGTAACTCCTTCTTTAACAGAAAACAAAAAAGACAGTACAGTGTAACAAAAAACCTTCTCCACACAACCACACACCTTCCTTCTTCACAAATCCTTTTCCACACAACTACACACACTCATTCCCTACCTTTCCTATGATAGAAATTGCACCACAAGAAGGCGTAAAGTGCTTAACCGAGCTTAGTGTAGGGCATTTCCCCGGCAACGGCGCCAAAAATGTGCGCTCCTTGCTGCACTGTCGAAGCAAAGGACTTGCCGATACACCGTGTGCGAGCCACAAATGGCTCCAAGCACACAACAAGCCTAAACTAGCAAGCTCAAGAGAGCAAAGGGTGTGTCACTCACCGCTCTACGCTCGCCTTCGTGGTGGATTCCTCGCCGCGATGAAGAAGAAGCTGCAGTCGTGTCGTGCTCAACCGCTTCGCCGCCGTCGTGCCTTCGTAATGCTCGATCGCACACACACTCTCCCTCTCTCTCTCTCTCACACATACACACACACACAAGGAGGTGAAGAAGAAGAAGATGGAGATGGAGATGGAGCAAGAGCACTCTTCTATTGCACAAATGAGAGAATGAGTGAATTTTAGGTTTAGTTGGCTTTTATATGAGCTCACCCCATTCACACTTGGGCGCCCATGCTTAGCCAACTAATCCCTTGAATGTCCCAGTTAGAGTGCGCCTCTCATCGGCGATCACTCTTACCCTTTTCCTATTGGTCCGACAAGCCCGGTACCTGACTCTACCAAATACATAATACGCGTCCGTCGTAGGTGATGGGGTGTCCGTGAGCCGTGCGGGTTAACACACTTCTACCTCGCTCTACCCGGTTCTTGCACTCCTTCAGCTCGCGCATCTACCAGTGGTCTCTTCTTTGCGCTTTCAACTGGTATCGGAGCCCTAGGGTCCAAAACAGGCCCTACGTAGGCTGCTAGGTAGCAAGATATATTTCTCTCCGGTGAACAATTTATCTTCCATTGCGAAGACCCTTGCTTTCGAGGTCAAGAAGATCACCAAAATTGCCAAAACAGGCTGTTTTTAGGTCAAAACAGGTGATTTACATGTTATTTCAGGTTAAAACAACAATATGCAGGTGTACCAAATTTGTGGGATCACATGTATTGACGTTTTGTGTGAGGATTTGAGTGAAAAGCTGAGTACAAGTCATTTAAATCACATATTCAGCTGAAAATTCAGATTTGAACAGTTTCATGTAAAGAAATTGTGGTCTATCATATGCAAAGTCTTGTGGTTCCTCCTATTTGCTAAAATTTTCAGCCTATTGCATCTCTCTTGTATACACACTTGTGGTTGATTTAAGATGGCTTCTACCTCTTTCACATCTGACACTAAAAGTTTGATGGAAATCAAATGGTTCGATGGTCAAGGCTTCGACCTTTGGCAAGAACGCACGCAAGGTATCCTTTTCTTAAAGGATTGTGAAGATGCATTGGAAGAGAATAATCCACAAGGTTTGTCTAACTTAGAGTGTGCCAGGTTGAATAAGAAGGCCATGGCCTAAATCAAAATGTCTATCAATGATGACATTTTGACGGACATCAAGAGTTTGGACTCTGCTTATGCAATATGGCAAAGACTAAAGTCCAATTATGAGAACACCAGGCCTGTGAACAAGGTGCATTTGATGCAAAAGTTGGTGAATATGCACCACGATGACTCGAAGTCAACTTTGAGCATTTAAGTGCTTTTACAAGTGTGTTGAGTCAGCTGCAAGACAGTGGGCATCAGCAATTTGATGATAAGCTGAAAGCTATTTTCTTGCTTATGACATTGCCAGATACTTGGGAAACATTGGTTGTCTCCTTGAGTAACAATCCCAACTTCACATATGATGGTGTGAGAGGGTCTATTCTCAATGAAGAGATTAGACACAAGTTTAGTGGGGATGGTGGCAGTTTTGCCTACAATGCAAGAGGTAGAAATCAAAAGCATGATGCGGGCAAGAAGACTCAAAATAGAAGTAAGAGCAAGACAAAGGATAAGGATGTTACTCGCTATCAATGTGGCAGAAAGGGTCACAAGAAACCCGATTGCAGGTATTTCAAGAAAGAGAACGATAGGAAGAAGAAAGTGCAAGAGAAGAAGAAGAAAGATGAGAAGAAAGGGGAAAAATCAGCAGGTGATTCCTCCAAGGATGCTGAAAATGCAAACATATCCTCTAGTGTGGTCATTGAGGAGTTTCCAGACGTTGAGGAGATTTTGGTTGCGGCTTCATGCCCCTCAGATTTGGTGATAGCTAATGCAGAATACATGCTTATCTCGAAGAAAGATGTCATTGATACATTGCTTAGTGCTAATGATGGCCTATCCCAGTCTTGGATAGTAGACTCTGGTGTTTCTTTCTATGTGACTCCATCGTTGGAGTGTTTTGCTACATATTGGTGATAATTTATCTTGAAATATTAAGGGAATGGGTACCATGCATTTGGCTCTTAACAACGATCAAGAGCTTGTATTGAATGATGTCAGGTTTGTACCAGACATTAAGAAAAGTTTGTTGTCAGTTAGCCAGTTAGATGCACATGGTTATACTACCATCTTTGTTGGGGGGTCATGGAAGTTTCTTAAGGGCTCTATGCTTTGCAAAAGGGTCTAGAAGAGGTACTTTGTACTATCTTTGATGTAAGGCTTTGCCGGGCAAGTTTCTTGCTGTTGCTGAGGTTGCTTCACATACAGAATTGTGGCATAAGAGACTTGGCCATATGATCCAAAGAGGTATTGATGTGCTTTCCTCTCTGAAGAGGGGTGATGTAAAAGGCAAAAACTTGGATTTTTGTAACGATTGTCTTTATGGAAATCAAAAGAATCCTTATTATTACTCTGGTGTCTCTCACAAAGCTAATCCTCTTGATCTTATTCACTCCAATGTATGCACTATGCTTGTTAAGTCTTTTGGTGGTGCATTGTATTTTGTTACGTTCATTGATGATTGTACTAGGAAAGGATGGGTGCATTTTTTGAGAAATAAGAGTGAGACTTTTAATGCTTTTAAGAAGTTTCATGCTTTTGTCACTACTCAAAAGAGTGCTAAGCTTAAATGTCTCAGGTCGGACAATGGAGGAGAACATGTACCTGCTGAATTTTAGCATTTTTGTGATGATAATGGGATTAAAAGGGAGTTGACATCCCCTTATAATCCGTCTTTGAATGGTGTGTCTGAGAGGTACAACTGTACTTTATGTGAGAGAATGCATTGCATGTTGTCCACCGCTAATCTTTCCCAAGACTTTTGGGGAGAGGCATTAAAAACTACAGTTCATATTTGCAATTGGTCTCCAAATAGTACGCTGAAAAATGCATTGCGTACATGAACAAAAGATTCGCAACCAAATACTCTCAAATGATCATAAGAGACACTTGAGAAAAAAGCTTGATATGAAGTCCATTAAAGGAGTCTTCCTAGGTTATGGGGAAGAAGGTGAAATGGGCTATAGAGTGTGGTTACCACAATTTAGAAAGGTAATTTGCAGCCGAGATGTAGTGTTTAATGAGGCAAAATTGCTTAAGAATGCTACAAAGTCTGATGCTAACAACAAAACAGTCAGATTTCACCCTTTCGTGCCACCCATTGATGTTGAAAAAGAGTCTCATGATGCATTACCGCAAGCTGAAATTGATAATCAACCGGTTAGCCTTGAGCCAGAAGAGGTAGGACATGATATTGATGCTCCTAATGAGGATAGACAGCCACCTGAATTGGCTGAGAATAATTTTCAGCATCATGATAGAGCTGAAAATGAGCTGCCTCATGATGTAGAACCATTGCCTGAGAATGTAGATCATTGGGTATGCAGGTCAACTCGTTTGAGAAGGCAACCATAGAGATTTTATCCCTCTTTGCATCATGTAATGTTGATAGATGAGGGTGCTTTGTTGCACTTCTATCTCGCTCTACCCGGCCCAATCCTACACTCCTTCACCTCATGCATCTACCGGTCACCTCTCCTTTGCACTTTCAAAACACACACACACCAGTAATGAAGATCAAACACTATAGCGCCACACACATTTCTTTGAAGACATCCACACACAATTTTTAACTTAAAGCAAAGCTCACCTGGCCTTGAACTCATGGAGAGAGAGAGAGAGAGAGAGAGAGAGAGAGAGAGAGTTGGGTGCAATCAGAGGGAATGGAGGAGGAGAGAGAGCACCTAGTAGTCATGGAGAAGGAGAATCTTGCATTGAATAGAAGTAGACCCGTAGGAAATTTAATAGAAGCTTTGAGTTTGAATTTCATTTTTCCAATTTGCATGAAGGCACACAAGCTATTAACACGTGGAGTTGCACTCTCTCTCTCTCTCTCTCTCTCTCTCTCTCTCTCTCTCTCTCTCTCTCTCTCTCTCTCTCTCTCTCTCTCTCTCTCTCTCTCTCTCTCTCTCTCTCTCTCTCTCTCTGTGTGTGTGTGTGGGCTGCCTCTTTATCTTCCACCTCTTCACCTTTAGCTCCTGACTCTTGCTGCGTACCTTTCGGCTCAGGATGCCTAGCTCTCCCTGAGTCCCCTGTTGATTTCCGGCTCCTGATGGTGCCTAGAAGCTGTAATTTCACATTTAGTGCCACATGGCACTACCTGAATTCCCTTCTTGATAATAGAGTAAATAGATTGTAATCGCCCTCGACTACACCTACAAAATAGCCAAAGGATAAAGAGATTCTTCATTAGAAACTGACTCTATGTACCCATGCACTAGATCTCCACAAATCTAGCACTTCTACAAATACCTCAATCACTGATCAATCATATTTTTGTCAAGGGTCTACGATACAAATCATGATCATTGTAACCATTTAGAAATCACATCCGGACCGCGTTGATCTTTTTACGGATGTCTTGATCTACTAAATCTCATCGTGATTTCTTACTATCAGATTCATATCCTTTCTTTTCACATTTCAACCAAACCATGCCCATGACCATCCCCACAAGAGAGTACATTTACATAGCATGCGATTCACAAAATCACACACTTAGTTCACAATGAGCACTGTGTTTCAATCATTCAATCTAGCCATCTCATGTTGTCCAAAACTCTTGATGCACCTAGATTGCTATGCAACCATCTCATCCTTCCAAAAGTCTTGATGATCTCACAACAATATCCAGTCTTCATAACCATACAAAAATCTTGATGCACTAGAATGTCATTCATTTCTCATTCACTTAGCCATCACATCCAGATCTTGTCGATCTCTAACAGATGTCTAGATGCACTAAGTTCAAATCACCTTTCATCTTTCCATCACATACTCTAGCAATACACACATGAAAGTGCGTATCAATTTTAGAAAATTTCAATTCAATGTACATATTTTCATAAAGTCATTCCGCAAAATACCATCAGCCTATCAGTATCCCTAGAATCTCAAGGAGAAATTAGTGACTTCATTCAATCTAGGCAATTTTTTCTACAGCAGACCAACCTTGGCGTTTCTGTAGCAGAGTACCTAGCATTTTTGCAGATACAAGATCAGCCTAGCATTTTTGTAACTTGTAGATCAACATTAGCGTTTTGCAGATTCTCGACAACAAAATCAACCCTAGCATCATTGTTTTCTATTTTTAGCACTTAGACTCCGCACTAGCAGCCCCAAACCTCACAGATCTCACCTACTCGTAGCAGATCCTCGCTGCACAATCAGATCAACCAGTGTTTTCAGTTTTAGCCTGCTGTTTGCATATTTCAGTATCTATGTTTTCAACGCATTGACGTTGCGTTGTCGCCATCGTCGTCCTTGCCATGTCAGAATTCAATAGAGAAGATTTCAGTCCCTAGCGTTTTCAATTTTCAGGTTGTCTCGTCAACGTCATCATTGTCGTCGACATCGTTGGCAAGTCCATTGCATGTAAAACATTGTACCATATTTGGGCAATCAATAGCATAGACCTCTTCGCAATAGAGAGTGGGGCCCTTGGAGGAGGGTTTGACAACATTCTGGCGTCGTATTCTTCTCTCACCCTCTCTGTCTTAGTCTCAGCACCTTCATTCACAGTGTCATTCACTTTGTTTGTGATCATTTGCACTCTCTCATTAAGGAACAGAAGGCCCCCCCTTCCATAAGTAAAAGGAACTCTTGAGGACAGTCCGGAGCACTCATCTTGAGCAAAGTTCAACATTCACTTCCGTTGCACCTTACATTGGTATTAGAGCTTTGGTAGTGTTATGTATCACTCAAGGAAAGAACCACAAGAATTTTTTGCTTGTTGCAGTCGCACGTAACCCAAGTCCACTTGGGCGTGTCGATTCCTAATCGTGTTTTTGAAGAGTGACAGGAAACCCAAGAAAGAAGAGATTCTCCGGCCTCCCCTTGTTCCTTTTTTCACTCATTGAGAATGGATTGTGCACTTAGCGGCCAGCCAATCAACGTGAGGTGGGAAAAAGCAACCTTGGTGTGAGCACAAGGCCGCTAAGGGGTGTGCCTGCAGGGAAGAGTCGAGCTCCGGTAAGAGAAAAGCCTTTTCTAACACAGATTGCAAGCTAAAGAAAGACCTCAAGAACGTCAAGAACTCAAGAACCTCAAGGACTCAAGAACCTCAAGAACCCAAGTTCCCGTGAACTTAAGTACCCAAGATCTCAGTGTATGGTCATCACCCAAAGTGGAATGGATACTTTGCGTGAAGGTGATGAGAATGGAGTTGGTGAAGAAGAATTTTTCCCACCAAGAGGTTTTTTTGACCCTCCCCCTTCCACATTTACACCACGGTTTGCACCAAATCCTATGGAGGCTTTGGTCAAGACGATGATGGACATGATGTTACAACAAGAAGCACAACGTGCTGCCTTGGATCTTGAACGCAAAGAAAGAAAGGTAGCCTTGGATTGCAAGCGTGAGCAAGCGCGTTTGGTAACAGAGGAAAGAAAGGCAATCTTGGATCGCAAGCGCGAAGAAAGAAAGGCAGAATTGGAGTACGAGCGCGAAGACAAACAAGCGGCCTTGGAGCTAGAGCGTGAGGCACAGAGAGACCAACGAATGCAAGAGTTGGTACTACACGTACTCACCTTGAAGCCCGAGCTGGTCAAAGATGTTGGTAGTTCATCCAGTAGCCCAAGTAGAGACTCGGACTCCAACGACCGTCACTAAGAAGTTGACATTCAATAAGTATGACAGTAAGATAGATGCTACTATTATTCATTCTTGGTTGCATCAATTTAATGCTTATTTTGGGACAACTAAGAAGACAAGAAATAGCAAGGTTTTGACGACAGCCATGTACCTTGCCGGTGATGCCACTAATTGGTACCACGCATGGCAAGAGGCACAATTGACCGCGCACCTAGAGGAAGCCGAAGAAGACGCGCCCCTTTCCTTCAATTGGGCCGACTTCCAAGACAAGCTCAAGGCGCAGTTTATGCCACCACAGTACCTAGCAAGGTTGAAAGACGATTGGCGCAGTCTTAAGCAAAATGGTATGCTAGTTATGTCTTTCTCTAATCGTGTTTTGCGTCTCGACACCCAATTACGCAAATCGGATGATGAGCGCAAGGAGGAATTTCTTTATGGATTGGACGAGTATATCAAGTATGATATCGAGGTACTCAATCCAATCGATCTCAACAAGGCGGTAGCGATTGCTCTTGCATAGGAGATGAAGCACAATAAGGGAAAGCCTAAGGAGAACAAGTCTTCTCAAAGTACCTCTCAGACTCCTCAGAACCCACAGAACGGTAAGAACAATAAGAATGGTGAGAACGGTAACTCTTCGAGCCAATCTTCCACTAGTCTTTTGAAAAAGAACACTCAAAATGAATCTAAGGGTAAAGATAACACACTTGCTAAACCTAAGCTCACTCCGGATGAAAAAGCTGCACAAGGAATCATAGGAGGATACATCACAGCAGAAGAACAAGTCATTTATTGTTATCTCAGTAAGTTTGTTGTTATCAATGTCCTAAGAATGAATCCAAAGAACCTAAAGAACCCACAAAACCCACATCCTCTATTAATGCCATAAATAAGAACACTCGTGTGTCCCAAGTTTCTCATGATCCTCTCATTGATGAGTCTCTCATAAAGTGTTACGGTCATGTGAATGGTCAACACATGGTGGTCTTGTTTGATTCTCGTAGTATGCATGATGTGATTGGTGGCTCTCTTGCCGAAAGAGCCCGCTTGGAGGTTAGCAAGGCATCCCCTCTCGAGGTGTCGGGCTTCACTCCCAGTATGGACTCTCTCATTACACGAGAGTGCCTTGATGTGTTATTCACTGTTCAATAAGCGTCCTTCCACAGGAAATTTGTAGTGTCTCCTCTTTCAAGATGTGATATGATTATAGGCATTCAATGGTTTCGTGAGCATACCCCTCTCATCGATTGGGTAGACAATACTCTCACTTTCAATGCCAAAAGTGACTCTCCCATTGTCATTCTTGGGGAGGAAGTTGTTCATTCTTCACCTCTCATTTCTAATGTGCAGGTGAAGCTTGAAAAAAAAGAGGAGAAGGAGACTCTCTCAATCTTTTCTTCTCCAAAACACGACACACATGTTTTGCATGATACAGATGTGGTTATTCACGAGGATGATGATTTGCATGATAAAGATGTGATTGTTGACAAAAATGATGGTTTAGTTGATTCTTTTTCTAGTGAAGCTAAACTCATTGCAGATACGATCAATCACAAAGAATCAATCTTGGATCTTGAGTCAAGGTTCACAGAACCCACTTAAGAAGTATTGTGTGTTTGCATGATTAGTGAGCACGCATTGTTTGAGTGTTTCATTCGTGATAGTTTCTTGTATTTTTGTCACTGTCTTTGTGTGTTCCCTTTTCATAGGCATGCCGTATTGTACGATGCACATGATTCACTTACAGATGAACAGGATGTATGCATATTTCTCTCAAACAAAAAAACAGTTTGCATTCAAGGAATTCACATTCCATGTTTCTTCCTGGGCATGAAACGGTCTTAGAAAGAGCACAAGAAAGATTGGAAATCAAGCATCGGCATTTCCGTTGTCATTTGTCACAGTTGATAAGTTTAGATCAGAAAGTCAAGATTCGATCTCACTTGTTGCGTGTGTTTGGTGAACGGTTTGGCACTCCCGTCACTTGGTTCATCTCCATTGCATGCACAATCATTTAAGAAGAATAGTATTTTCTCAGTCACTCTACATGGAATAGGTATGTTCATGATTTTATGTTGGAAATGGTTTCAAAAATTTTCCTCCTCGGAGATTATTGAAGAAGATAGACGCACGACCATAGCCAAATTTGGAGCATTGAAGCAGCCACAAATGACTTTGTGTCACTTTTGGTGCGGCCCAAAGAAGCAAGAGTTGCAGACCTTTATGAAGTTCAAGTATTGCATGACCCACGCATCAGAGTGGGTCAGTGAAGAGTCCTTATCAGGCTTCTAGACATTGTTGGTGATCTCCCTCGATGCCACACAGTTCGGTACCAATATCTCACTTTGAAAAGGAGGGGATGCTACGTGCACATCTAACCCTATGTGAATGTAGACAACCTACTTCAGGTCTAGGGCTCAAGTCAGCTTAGGAAGTGTTCTGGCACCTTTGTGAGCCTATGCGTAGGCCGTGCATGTCCAGGCACTTAGAGTAGTTTCATATCCTCTGGTTGCACAAAACATGATCATCATCATTTCAGTCACTAGCCGTCATGAGCATTTTGCAGTGCACAGAATCCATCTTCCCTATTTTAGCCATTTTTCACTTATTATTAATAAGTGACTTTGTTGGGAAACTGAGGAGGGTAAATTTGCTAAGCTCTATAAAAGAAACCTAGCCCTAGCACTTCCTGGAAGAAGAGGCACCAGAAGTTTCTACACTCGCAGTGCACCTTCTCAGTAAGGCCGACATAATTCCTTAGCGTTTTCAGCCATCAAGACTGGCCAGCGTTTTTCTACAGCAGATCAACCTTGGCGTTGTCGCAGTAGAGTACTTAGCATTTTTGCAGATACAAGATCAGCCTGGCATTTTTGCAACTTACAACATCAGTGTTTTGCAGATTCTCATCGACAAAATCAACCCTAGCATCAGCGTTTTCTATTTTCAGCACTTAGACTCCGGAATAGCAGCCCCGAACCTCGTAGATCTCACCTACCCGAAGCAGATCCTCGCCGCACGGTCAAATCAGCCAGTGTTTTCAGTTTCAGTCCGCTGCTCGCAGATTTCAGCATCTATGTTTTCAACACATCGTCATTGCATCATCGCCATCATCGTCCTCACCGAAACAGTGTCAAAATTCAGTAGGTTTATATATTTCAACCCCTAGCGTTTTCAATTTTCAGCCCGTCTCGTCGCCCTCATCATCGCTCATACAACATGCAAGTCATCGTAGTGGTAGAGAACCATGTTGTGACGTCAATACCTCTTTGACGTCCCTACAGAGGCTCTTCAGCTTCTCACCCACCACAGGCCGAAGACGTCGTGTCCGCCTCAGATCAGTGCACACCTGTTTCCTCTTAGTAAAGATGGTAAGGTCCCTTGTGGCCAGTGGAAAATGCAGACCAACTGTGCCAGCTCAACACGTACTGGAGGAGGAGGAGAAGAAGAAGAAGAAGATAATTTTAACGCCGTGCTGGAGAAGAAGAAGGAGTGGCCCACGGTTGGAATGCGGGAAACACATGATATTTGCTAAGTAGGTGTAGGCAAGGTCTCCATGGAAGCTGCAATTAAAGCGACAACATCTATAAGCTCTTCCTTGGCACATGATCCCTTTAAGGAGGTTAATGGGTATCCTTGCAAGGCACTCACAACTCCCACCATGGACATGCAATCTGAGCTGCTCACGGCCATGGAAGCTTGAAATGTAGAATTTGTTTCAGCAGTCTCATCAAACCTCACTTGCTAACAACCACGTGGTCTCTTGCTCCCACCTTGTTCATCTCCTACCTATTCATTTCCCAGCTCAGCTCCCGCTTGTCAGCTCCCTCAATCCTTGATGTGTGTGCTTCTCTCTCTCTCTCTCTCTCTCTCTCTCTCTCTCTCTCTCTCTCTCTCTCTCTCTCTCTCTCTCTCTCTCTCTCTCTCTCTCTCTCTCTCTCTCTCTCTCTCATACACACACACACACATACATACAAACACACACATACATATTGTGGTCAATCGTAGGGTCAGAAACTCAGTGTCTCCCTCTTTCTCTCATACATACACGCAGTGGTCATCATAGCCTCAGTCACAGGGTCCAGAGTCTCTCTCTCTCTCTCTCTCTCTCTCTCTCTCTCTCTCTCTCTCTCTCTCTCTCTCTCTCTCTCTCTCTCTCTCTCTCTCACACACACACACACACACACACATACCTGCGCACACACTAATAGAGTAGGCATACTCCAGCCCACTCTCTCTCTCTCTCTCTCTCTCTCTCTCTCTCTCTCTCTCTCTCTCTCTCTCTCTCTCTCTCTCTCTCTCTCTCTCTCTCTCTATATATATATATATATATATATATATATATATATATATGTGTGTGTGTGTGTGTGTGTGTGTGTGTGTGTGTGTGTGTGTGTGCGTGTGTGTGGGTGTGTGTGTGTGTGTGTGTGTGTGTAAAATTTAATGGTCTAGTAACTTGTGTGTAGCGGAAAATAGCATGAACATAGTGAGCATTTCATTAGAATAGCTTCCTAATGAGAATGACAAGAGTGCTTGGGTGGAGAGAGCAACAAAAAGCATAATACCTAGTTAGATAGCATGAACAATACTTCAAAATAGAGAAAAATTAAGCAATTGACAACAATTGAGGATCGGATTTGCATGGAGCCGGTCCCCCCTCCAAAAGGCTTTGTATTATGGTTTCTCCCATCAAGAGAGACATTTTACAATACAAATTTTTGTGTTCCTTCAATACTAGCTAGTGCAATCAAGATGGAAACTTCATGCATTAAGCAAAACACTTATCAAACACAACATCAATTCCCTCACGGTCTGAGACCCAAGACCTCACACACCTTCAAAGATGGTGAGAGCTAGCGGGTTATGAGAGTAGATTGAGAGGAAGAAGGAGTATTCTTACGAGAAAGATGTACATCTCCTCACATAATCACTCATATTAGCATAGCTTAGCTTAGTAATTAGCATGGTAGAGGAGATGAGCATGCATTGAAGCTTGGCTCGTGGTTGGATTTGCATCACAAAGCCAAGAGTTGTTGGTGTAGGCCTTCCTTCTCACAAGCTTGGAGTAGCTGATAAGCTCTCCATTAAAGCTTGAGAAGGAGAGAGAGCCTTATTACTTACCACATGAGATTCTGTGAGTGTGTAGGTGATAATGCCTTTGAAAAATCAGCCCCCTCTCTCTCTTGGTCGACCCCTCTTGCTATTTTCTCTTGCCACCATCCTATTGGACCTCCCCAGGCTTAGCCAGTGGTAATTAAGAAACATAAGTGATAGCCTTCTGACATGTGTCTCCCTTTCCCCTTCCGTGAGAGCTTTAGGTAATTAATAAATGCAACTAAACTCTCATTGGACCCCTTTGCCTCCTGGCCAATAGGAATCAGGCAAGCCATTGGGCTGTTGAATGCTCATTGGACCCCTTGGGAGACTATCCAATATTCTTCTAGAGAGCTTAATTCCCACTGGTTCTTTTATTAAGTGTTTTTAAATTAATTGAACTAGATTTACTCTAGCCTCATTCTCATTGGTCCACCTCCAAGGCCATCCAATAGGATTTGAATACACCTTGTGGGCATCTGGGCTAGAGAGTTGACATGTGTCCCTCATTCCCTTTGTGTAAAGGTAGCTTGTGTGTGTGTGTGTGTTTCTCTCTCATCCACTACTTGCAAGACTCGCCCCCTCCTATGTAGGGATTGCTAAAGACTTTTGGGACACACACAAAGCATCCAATATCCCCAATGTTTGACCTTTGGACACAACCTTTGAATTTTGGAACCTTAGCATTTTGGAAGTCTTAATGGGCTGAACCTTAGGGTCTTTTAAGCCCATTGTTGCACATGGCTCTTTTACAGATGGCCCGCCCTTTGGATCCGTATTTTCCCTCCTTTGGTCCCTACTGTGGCCGATCTGCTAGCTTAATCAATTTCTAGCTTTTTCTCCCGTGGAACTTCCCCATATTAAATGATCAGGTTAACATGAGAAAATCATTTAGGAGAATTAGATATTGATTATTATGACATTACCTCTCTCTTGAAATCATAGTCATCCTTGACTCTGGGGTAGAGAAGATAAAGCATATTCATTAGTCCTTTTCTTAGCGGGTAGAGGATCCCTATGTTACCCTATGACATCGTTCCAGAATGGATGACTAGTCCATTTGGTGCTTGAGAGCCTAAGCTTCCACAAGCATGTCTGCACATTAGTCCTATCATCTTCCATAGTAGAGTGACAAGCTCTCTTGTTTTACTTCCCACAGAAAAGAGTGGATAACAACATAAGCTTTTGAATATGGTAATAGAAAATAAAGTTCATACATAACTTCGAAAACAATACACTTCTTCGTAAGATTAGAAAAGAGCCTTAAATAAGACTTCAAATTTCTTGAATGCTTGCAAATGTATGGAATGATGAAATAGTTTTTATGATGATTGTTGCCAAGGCATGGAAACATATACACAATTGCATCTAAATACAAATGTAAAATTCAATTGAGTCTAGAACCGAGTTAAAAGATTGAACAATAAAGATACATTGGCATGCACAATTGGGAGTTAAGAACTTGAACGTATGGTGCTTTTGAAACTGTCAATGTATATGATCTTTGACCCTTCTTGTTTATAACATCAAGCCGGCTTGCTTCAAGCAAAAGCCCAGAGTTTTAGCACCTTCTAGCTCGGCCACAAACCATAGAACCAAGAAATGCAAGACCACCTCGGATGCTATTGTAGTGGCCCTCTTCCATTTTAATATCTCCATAGGCCGAATCCATTAAGCACATTGTGTCCAAACATACGACATGGGCCCTTGCAAGGGCAATATGATGCTAGAAATGCATGTCATTTGTGGCAGCAGCAAGTGCATGTGTTCTCCTCTTCAACTACAATGCACAAAGATGAAGAGTCAAAGGAAATGCATCACTCTATTCCCCTTTAAGAATGAGATCCCCTTATCACTTATTGTGTGTGTCCATTCCTTGGTGCATAGTATTTGCTACCTACAACCATACACATTGAGCTCCAGAGACCATGCCAATTGAGATAAATCTAGAAAAGTGAGATACAATACATGTTCGTCTCAAGGCCGAGATAAACAGTGACTCAAAGAGGTAAAGCTAGGATTCTCAAGTCATGGCAACTCCTAGGCCATGGTGCTTTCATAGTGTGGCCATGTCTCTTCTTTATAAGCACAATGGTTGTGGAAAACCTAGTGATAATGAGCCATATTTCCTTCGCCAATGGGTTGTGGGATCTATGAGAGCAGAAAATGGAGGTTGAGCCATGGAAGCAAAGGACAGGCCATAAAGGAAGTGCATTCAAAACCACTAGCAAGGGTAGCCACCAAAGTGGAGGCTGGGCCATGGGTGTAAAGAGTGAAGTCATGAAGGGATCAAAGGTGGTCTCAAACACCGACAGGAGTAGCCGTCCTTTCATAGAAAAACCTAGCATAGTGATAAAGAGAGTAGGCAGAAGCCAAAGTGATGGTATAGCAGCCAACCTGGGGCGTGGACATGGAGCTGGCAGGGCAGAGAAGACAGAGGAATCAAGGTTATGAAGTTGACAGGGACTGCAACCAAAAGGGGCCGGGTCAAAGGTACAATGAAGCCTTTATATAGCATGAACTTGCGCAACCCGCCTACTACGGCGGGTCTCACTCGCTCTTACCAGCAACCCTCTTTGCAGCTCATTAACGGATACTTTGCAATGGCTGAAATTATCTCTCCATGGTTGCTTTAGAATGGCCAAAATTATCTGCCCATGGCTAGCTAGTAAGCCTGTAGCTTGAAGCACCACACTCGTATAAGTTATGTAAAAAATTCTCTTATGGTGAAAGAAGCCGAATTCCTTCTAGGCAGAACGACATTTGATCGAGCATGTCCTCATATAGGTAAATGGGTTGACCTACACGCTTGTAAGCTGAGGCAAAGACCAAGTATGTCAACACGTTTGGCATGCAAGGCACCACATGACACTTGCTTCTCAAAGTACAATAGCAACATGGAGTTTTCCACATGAGTAAGCCAATGGTGGTGTAACCTATGGTGGCACCACAGAAGACCACCTCTTGCTCAGCACACAGTGTGGCCAGAGCGCCACCGAGGCTATGGCCCATGCACATCACATTGCGCACATTGTGGGCCTGCATGCCCAGATTTTGCAACACCATGTTGAGCCAGCAGAGGATCACACCCACATTTTTGCTCACACTCATCATTTTGTAACCATTGATTGTAATAAATGTCTTTCCGAAATTAATTTTGATTTGAGCCATTCATTAAGTAACGGGACTCAATTGAGCTTCCAGCTTGTAATCCCGAAGTAATTTCACTTGCTGATGTAATTAGTTAGAGATGTTCTCACCTCCAAGGCTGAGGTATATAAGCCAAAGTTTTTGTAACCTAAGGGAGATTATTAATCAAAGTGAGTTTTTTGAGTGCCGTGACTGTGTCTGAGAGAGAGTGAGAGTGAGAGAGAGAGAGAGAGAGAGAGAGAGAGAGAGAGAGAGAGTCTTATCTACTTGCTACGTGAGCTACGGAGCCGCCATTGTGTTAGCAATGGCGAAAGCTACGCACATATACCAAGAGTGCGCGCTATCGGCTTCTATGTGTGGTAAGTTCCTACGAGCTTCGGTGTGAGTTTTCTTCCAGCTCGTGTGTCGTAATTGAGCGTGCAGCATATCTATAGAACCACAACGAGTAGAGCTACACATTAGTACCATCGGGGTCAAGTTTCGGTCACCTGTATTTTTCGGCCTATCTTCATACGCGTTTACCGCACGAAGTGGTTATAGGTTGATTTTGCAGTTCAAGTCTTTAGGGTGTTGTTCTTACCTAGTGTATAGACTTCCCCTTGAGTTTGAGATCGATTCAAGGATTCTAGATCCTGTTTCATATAGCATTCGTTCGTAGTATGGATTTCAGTCACTTGCGTATTTTAGAACTTAGATTTGATTTCCTTACTAGTGATTGTCATTAGAAGGTCGAGTAGGTGATTTGACACCCACCTAGTTGTTTCCATGCGCCTGCGGGTCAAGCTCCGTCCTCGTCTGACAAATTCTGTTGTTGGTTGAGTTCTCGCTATTTTGCTTCCGCTAACGGCGTAACCGCCTTAACATTTGGCACCGCTGCCGGGGACGAGAGCCCTAAGTAGGTGACCTTAGACTAATCCTACGAGGTGAGTCGTATAAACTACTTTGTATACTTTAGTTAGAAAAGATCTAGGAGTGGTGGACTCCGAAGATCTCGAGAGATACTAGGAGCTGGGGTATTCCTGGGTCTTCCGTGTTGACAGTATTTTTAGTTTAGCTTAGATTTGTTTGTTGTTTTGTTGGTGTTGAGTAGTTGTTGATAGAAGAAGAATTTGCTAGTCCGTGAGTGGCAGTGGATCTCTTTAAAATCACAATTACCAAACCCATTTTATGATTAGGAATAGCTTAGGTAGGACTTCATTTGATCCTGATCTAGAGCTAGTAATCATTGGAGTATTTGCTTGATCTGGTTGATTGCCTGTTAGATCACTAAACCGTCGAGTTAGTAGTGAAACTTGCAATAAACAAAAGTCAGAGAAATTTTCTATGTATCTGGGAGTTGCTGAGCACTTGAGAAAGCTTTAGGAAGGATTCTGTGCCAAAAAACTGGAAATCTGCAACTTTAGACATCATATGCGTATGATGTCTAAATGACCAAACAGAGACCAAAACAAAAATTTTGACTTTACCAGAGTGTTCAAAAGGGGGGTTATACCCTAATTTCAACTTAAAACAAGAGCATTAACACTCAAAGAAACCCAAAAAGACAAGTCGGAGTCCAAGAAACGCAAAGAATAGGAAATTTTGGATTCAGATCTTGTTTTTACATTCAAACCTGACAAAAACACTTGAAACTCAATTATAAACATTGGAGAAGGCTTGAAACCAAGAATAGTCAAAATCTGGGACAAAAGACATCATACGCGTATAATGTCTTTTAGCACATCCACTGCTTATTTTTTATATCTGACCTGACAAGATTGTTACAAACACTGTAGAAAGCATAAATATCAAGTCTTGACCCAAATTGATGAAAAAGACATCATACGCGTATGATGGCTTTGACCTAATTTTGGACATATTTTGATACTTTGCCAATACAGATCCATTGTAATAGTTGTCTAGAGGTTATATTTCAAGTTTCATCCCATTTGGATCACAATTGATCCAAAACAAGTCAAAAGCGGAAAATTGTCAAGAAAAGCCTAAATTAGCCATAACTTGCTCAAACAGAGTTCAAACTGAATTTTGTGAGTGGACAGAGCATAAGGGGGCTACTGAGAGTGAGCATAACCAAAATAGTCCAAATCTGTGAAAAAAGACATCATACGCGTATAATGTCTTTTTCAGCATAACTGCAACAAAATTCTCACTTGATGAAACAGAAGTTGTCCAACTGACAAGATTAAACAATTGACCAAGTATCAATCAGTTTGGATCAATTCTGACCACAAAAACTTGGGAAAACAAATTGCCGAGACGGAAAAGTTAAAGTCCTTTAGGGGAATTGATAAATTTGAGATCGGGCAGGAATCTCTAGAATAACCAACCAAAACAAGGGGAACAAGCAAGTGTCATATCAACCGAGGGAAGTGTAAACCAAAGTTGGGTGCAACCATTAGAGCCGATCTTTGAAGGAAGTGTTTCTGATACTTCTTCGGAGAGATCTTACGAGATTTTCACCGAACACTTGGAACACTTGAACCTGAACAACAGAGAAAATATGGCAGCAGGACCATCAAACCCTTCTGCCACAATGAAGCTATTGTTCATAAAATACCAGTACGACAATGAGCAAGGTGCCAAGATCTACAAAGATGGAATGGACCGCTATTGTGTAAAGATAGAAGATAGACCTAGTGAGTTCAAGGACTTAGTGCATGTGAGCTATAGCGGAGATAGATATCTAGATGACAAGGGTACCATGTACTTGGTAGTCCTAAACCCTAACATTGTGGACAAGTGGGGATTGATGGGCACCAAAGCCAAAGTAGATGAAGAACTCGAGGAGAAAGCACTAATAATGAACTTCCCTGATGCGAGGTTAAGAAGAGAGAATGAAACTACCAGGATCAACACTGATAACATCTATGTGGGGCTATACAAATATAATAATGGGGAGCAAGATCTCTATTATAGATATGAAGAACCCTACACCGGAGAGTTGACAGACCAAAAAAGACTTTATGTCTTTACCTACACAGAGGGATCGGAAGTGAAAATTGCCGCTTACGACAAGTATGGGAGGCAATACTCAACAATGGGCAAGAAAGAATTAGAAGGATATACATACTTTGGGGGACCACTACATCAGTATTATGTTACTTCTAGCTCACAAAGACCAGCACCAACAAATGGAGTGCAAAACCCAATGACAACAGGAGGACAAAGAACTCAGGCTGCTGACTCTTTCAGTCAACCTCAATACTCGAAGCCCGGACCAATGGGATCATTACATTCCAGAGAGTCAATGGATACGAATCGAGGTAGTGCAGTTTCAATCCCCACATATACCACTCCAGGTCCAAGGTTCGAAGTGGAACCATCACATTTACCTCCTAGTAGTAGACTCAGGGCAGGGGAACCGACAAGGGTAACCCATGAAGTCCATGATGCTAGAGAAAGCTTTAGCCGGGACACAGGAGCAATGAGATTGGTAGCAGACCATAGACGTATGAGACCACCTCAAGTAGCCAAGTGTATGCCAAAGAAGTATGGTGGTTCAGGAGATCCGTATGCACATGTGTCACTCTTTAAGCAAGTCTTAAGAGCTGAGCAGATAACAGATTTCCATACACAATACGAGGGATTTGGTCTTACTCTAGAAGGTACGGCATTGACATGGTTTCAACCACTGAACAGAGGGGGATTTCATGACATTGACCATTTGCTAAGAGAGTTTGCTGAGGAATTCTCAAAACGAGGGATTAAGCACAATACGGTCTCACAAATATATGCTTTTAAACAGAGAGAACTCGAAAAAGTGAAGGAAGCTTCACTTCGTTTCAAACAATACATTGAGAGATGTCCAGTACATGAACGACCACAAGATGACAGACTATCTGTTCTCTTTATTGAAGGATTGAGAAACGACACTCTCAAGAAGGACTTGCACTTGAAAGCTTGTACAAGTTTTTAGCAAGTAATGAGAGAATCATTGTACTTAGTGGATAATTGTACGGTTTATGGAGAGGTGTCAACGGATAGAGATTTTGCATCCAGTAGCTCTTCCTCCGTAGCGAGTGAGACTACCACTAAAAAGAATGTTCAAACAACAACCATGCCAAATGTAGAGCAAATGATAGAAGATGCTCTAAAAAGGATGGCACCATACCAAAAACCATTGCCAAAACCACTGAAATGGTGTGCTATTGAACAAAAATGGACAAATCATCCAACAGAGGAGTGCTATTACAACAAAGGGTATGTAAGGGAGCGTTCGTATGCACCTCCTGCTCAATTAGCACCACCTCAGGTACATCCAGTACCTCGATACCCAACGGGAAATGTACCAGGACCTATGGGGATAGAAAGACCGCAACCGGTATTGGGACAACAACCACCTTTACCAGGAGCAAGACCAGTGGGCATTAGATATGCACCAACCTTAGAGAATCAGGAAGAACAAGCCTTAGTGCCTGTTCAAGCCTATTATGAAGAATCTGGTGCACACATGTCTCCAACTGTGTATTACCCACCAGAAGAACCCAAACAACCAGAACCATGGGGCATGATTGGGAATGTTGGAACACCAACAGTTACAAGTGCTTCTGATGAAGAGAGATACAATTTGGACGCAAGAACATTGATGTTCATAGCTCATGGAGGGTTAACAGGACAAAGACCATCCTATCCACAAAGGACGAATCAAGTGGGACCAAGACCAGCACTAGGACCCTGTTACAAGTGTGGAGGTGACCATCTGATGAATGTTTGTCCACATACGGAAATCATTAGAATTAACGCTTATTGCACTGAGTGTGGGGTTACTCACTTCATTGAGGATTGTTCAAAGAATCCAAACAAAGTGCAAAAGACGACATTGAATATGCTAGAAACTATTCCTACCAGCAATGGGTCTGAAAATGAAACTCTGATACCAACGCAAGTTGTTACTAGAGCTCAAGCTAAGAAAACCACTAGAGAACCTAAGAATAGAAAGTTAGCGACTGAAGTGGTTAGTCAAGGACCGCGGAGTCAGAGAAACACATGGAAAGCTAGAAAAGCATACATGAAGTTGAGCAAAGAACGTGAAGACGCTATTCTAGCTGAGGAACTAAAGCGAACTAAAGATAGATTAGAAAAACTTGAGAGTCAAAACGGGAAACGAGAGATGAGCCCGGAAAGAACGAAACAAAAGAGTATCAAAGAAACAACAAGCTTAAGCTCAGGGGGATCAGTGCTAGTCGACAAAGTACACAAACCATTGGACGCACTGATGAGAGCTTACGAAGCTAGGTTAAAGAACAACCAAACACAAGAACAGAGGTGGATGACATACCCAAGCGCGGAATTGGAAAAGCAGAGACTTGAAATGTGCCAGAGAATGATCGAGACTGCACAAGCCTTATTAGAACCACCAAGAGAAACAATGAAATGTGGAACGAAAAACCCAATTCAGCAAGAGACTATCATTTCACGTGTAGCTGAAAAGACTCCCAGTGCACGAAAGCCTGAAAATACACACAAGGATGACCGCATAGTATTGAACACAACCGATCAGGAGATAGAGAGTTTTCATCCAGTCATACAGGTATTACGGAAGAGATGAGGATTACAATGAATTTTGGAAACAAGTGAGAGAGGCAAACTTTGCAAACGAGCTAAGTTGCCAAGCTAATCAGACAAATTGGGAAAAGGACATCAGGAATCCTCCCATAGTGGAATTTGAGGCAGGATCTCAAGTGGACTTGGATCTGCAATCTTACTGGGGAGATGGGGGCTCTGTTAGAACAATGGAGAGCAAACCTCATTCACTGAATACCTTACCTTCATACTTAGGAAAGTATGAAGCAAAATCCGAGATTAGAGCACTTCCCTCACGAAGAATCTCATCAGAAAAAGTCATGGACTCGCAAGGATTGATAGAGATCTTGTCAACACCAGTGACATGTACTATCACTCTAGCTGAGCTTTTGAGGCTAAGACCACATATGCGGACCACTGTAGGAAAATGCTTGGAGAAATTTGGGATAAAAGACCCAACATCGAGACTGCAAGAGGGTATACAAGAGCTGAGCAAACCACAAAAGAACGCTAAGCCTGTACCCTTAAACAAGGTCGGAGAGTATTGCGAAGGTGAAGAGGGGAATACAACCTTACCATTTGAATTCCAAGGAGTGAACACGATGGCAATACTAGACAGCGGAGCTGGGGTAGCCATTGCTACAAAAGAAATCTGGAAAAAATGGGGGAAACCAGCAATAAGGAAGACTAGGTTGAAACTCCAATTAGCAGATGGACACATGGAGAAACCTATGGGGTTATTAGAGAAAGTCGTAGTGACTTCTTGCGGCATTGAATACGAACATACTTTTGCTATTGTCGATTTTGGCAAGGAGAATAACTATGATATCATACTGGGAAGACCATTCATGAGACAGTTGAAAATGGTCCAGGATTGGGGCTACGATCACATATACCTGAGAAATATGGAAACCACTACACGTGTGAACCTGAAAGATCATAGCTACAAAGATGTGAACCGAACACCGGTAGAGGAGTTTGATTCAGCTACTTTGGCAGGATCCGAATTTCCAACTTGGTTAGGTGAGCCCAAGGAGTTATGGATGTGTGGAGCCTCGAAATGTGGAAGTCTGAGGCGTGAAGAATATGTTTTAGAAAGGGCTATCGAAGACGAAACTTATATAGGAGATCCCTTTCCAGAGGACACGCTTGAACCATTAGAATGGACACACATTCTAGCAACCCTAGATGTTTGTGCAATTCCGAATGGTCCCACAACAAAATTTTGCGACAAGGACGGGTACGACGTGGTTCCGTACTTCATGTTGAGAACTGTACTCGAAAAAGAAACTGAAAAGAACGATACACTGGAAAAGGAAGATGAAGAAGAGGTGTTTCACGACATTCCCGATCATCCAGAGTGGGAAAATGAAGCAGACAACGAGTCAACGGACAATTCAAGCGGAAACGAAAAACCTATAATGGATGTCCGATTTTATGATTTTCCAAACCAAACTAAACAACGCCAGAAACGCTATAGAGCAAAGAGAAAAACAAAGGGGGTTAGAACCAATCCGATGCCTAGAATAACAGGAAAAAATCAATTCCTAATGCTAGTAAAGGCAGAAGATTGTGTTAAGGACAAGATTTCTGGAAGAATGAGAGGCAATGATCAAAAGAGCTTACGAAAAGACAAAAGAAGCTCAAGAAATCAAGTTCAAAGGAATGAAACGAAAACTGAAACAGAAAAATCAGAAAAGAACAAGCGCAACAGGGAACACACGGAGTCCAAGTTAGAACGTAGAAACAAGTACAGAGAGCTCAAGAAAAATCTGAAAGAAGTTTGGACGACAGAATTGAGAGTGGAGAGGACGAAAACGCCAAAATCAAGGAAAACATGGATGTTCCCTCTCACTACAGGAAATTCACAATAGAGGATAGGAAGGTGGTATTAACCCAACCTATTCGAGAGAGAAAGGAGAACGAATCTTATGACGGACCGGAGGATGCAAAAAAAGTTGATTTAGCAGCTCCAGGTGAGACACCTAGACCGGTGTACATAGCCACAGATTTGTCTCCAGGCGAGGAAGAGAGACTTTTGAGTCTTCTCAGAGAGTACAGGGATGTGTTTGCATGGTCTTATAAGGACTTAAAGGGAGTTGACCCATCGATATGCCAACACACAATCCCACTAAAACAAGACGCAAAGCCTAGCAGACAGAGACCATACACATATAATGATACGTTTGCTAAGCGAATCAAAGAAGAGATAGATAAGCTAATGGAAGCTGAATTCATATACGAGATTGAACACACCGATTGGGTATCTCCGATTGTGGTGGTACCCAAGAAGAACGGAAAACTCCGAGTGTGTGTCAACTTAAAGAAAGTGAATGCTGCAACAATCAGGGACAATTATCCCCTGCCGATAACTGATCATGTTCTAGAGCGTGTATCAGGGAAAACAGCATACTCCTTTCTTGATGGTTTTTCAGGATATAACCAGCTAGCCATAGCACCGGAAGATCAACATAAAACAGCTTTTGCAACGGAGTGGGGAATTTATGCTTATCGGGTTATGCCTTTTGGTCTAACCAATGCTCCCGCAACCTTCCAGAGGCTGATGACGCATGCTTTCAAAGAATACTTAAGGTTGTTTCTAGAAATATACATGGATGACTTATGTGTACATTCTCTTCTGAGAGATGAGCATCTAGAACACCTAAGAAAAGTATTTGAGAAATGTAGGACATATCGCATTTGTCTCAATCCTGAGAAATGTGTGTTTATGGTCCGACAGGGCAGAATTCTGGGACATATTGTCTCACAAAACGGAATATCCACGGATTTAGAGAAGATAAAAGTTATAGTGGATATGCCTAGACCAACCAATGCGAAACAAGTACAGAGCTTTATGGGACATTGCGGATATTATAGACGATTCATTTACATGTACGCTATAATAGGCCAACCACTTTACAGGCTAATAGTGAACTTTGAATGGACAGAGGAGTGTGAGGAATCATTCAAGAAATTGAAAGAGGCACTCATTACTGCTCCAGTCTTGAAATCACCAGATTGGGAGAAGATATTCCATGTGCATATAGATGCTTCGGCATATGCAATAGGATGCATTCTGGCTCAGCCAGAAGAAGGAAACATGGATTTTCCTATCTGTTACGCCAGTCGACAGCTCAACAATGCAGAGAAGAATTACACCACAACAGAGCGAGAAGGATTAGGAATGATATATGCTGTGAAGAAATTTCGGCATTATCTTCTAGCCAACAAGTTTGTGTTTTTTACGGATCACCAAGCCTTGCTCTACCTAGTGAATAAACCATGCAATACCGGGAGAATAGTGAGATGGTTCATTATCTTACTGGAATTCGACTTCACGGTAGTAGTAAAGAAAGGAAAAACACATCTTAGAGCTGATCATCTTTCGCGATTGACGAATGGAGAAGACCCTATAGGAGTAGATGACGACATGCCAGACGCGTACTTGTTCAACATAGAAATGATACCGAAGTGGTCTCAAAATGTCGTTAGCCTATTAACCTATGGAGGAGAGTTTGATAGAAGAGAATACAACCAGAAACATATTGCTATTCAGCAATCCAAGAATCTTCAATTGGTTGCAGGAAGGTTGTATCAATTGGGAAATGATCATGTTTTACGACTATGCATCAATCCTGAGGAATATAATATATATCTGCGCGAAGCACATGTTCAGGAATGTGCATTTCATTGTTCAAGAAGGAACACATATAGGAATTTGTTACAATTGGGAGTCTATTGGCCAGGAATGAAAGAAAGCGTACATGAATATGTCACTGTATGTATTGTATGTTCATCAAAACCGCCAGCAGAGTATTCGACATTATATCAGATAATGATCGCTCCGGAATGGAGTCAGTATATTGTTGAATATCTCACAAATAGAACTTTCCCAGAAGGAACGTCAAAAGCTCGTCAGAAATCTGTAGAGACAGAAGCTAGAGATTACGCTTTAATAGGAGATCAACTCTATAAGAGAGGTAAAGACAACCAGCTTAGGATTTGCGCATCAGAGTCTGAGTATGTGATAATCCTGGAGCAAGCTCATGGAGGAGTAGGTGGAGGCCATTTCTCAGGTGATAAGACAGCAAAACTTGTCTTAGCCGCAGGAATATGGTGGCCAACATTACATATGGACGCTGAGGAATACGTTAAACGGTGTGATGACTGTCAGCGGACCAAAGTACCACTTAAAAGAGATGATATGCCGCTTAGACCAATGATGGGGGCAAGAGCTTTTGCAAAATGGGGGATTGATTATGTCGGACCCATTTCACCTCCTGCATATAAGACTCATGCACAATACATCGTTGTGGCTACAGACTATCTAACAAAGTGGGTCGAAGCAAAGGCAACTCAAAAAGCAGATGCCAGGACCACGGCACAATTTCTATATGAATACGTCTTTGTACGATATGGATTGCCAATAGAAATTGTGAGTGATCGAGGCACACATTTTATAAATGAAGTGATAGAGATCCTTCTAGATGAATTCATGGTAATCCATAGGAAATCAGCCCCGTATCATCCACAAGCAAACGGACAAGCTGAAGCAACAAACAAAACCATATGCACGGTCCTTACGAAGATTGTATCTGAGTCGAGAACTGACTGGGACCAGAAGTTGCATTCAACATTATGGGCATATAGGGTAGCATATAAAACATCAATAGGAACGACCCCATATAACATGGTTTTTGGGCTAAATGCTATCTTACCAATAGAATTCTTGATTTCAACCTTAAGGGTGGCTAAGGATCTAGAGTGGACAGGGCACGAGCTTTCTGATAGAATAGATGACCTGGAAAAGCTAGACGAGCTTCGCCTAAAAGCAGTAGCTTCTATCTACGCTCAAAAAAGGCGACAAAAAGAATTTTTTGATAAGCATGTGCGGACTAAAGAGTTTAAGGTTGGGTACTATGTCCTAGTTTACACTCTGAAACAGCATGCTAAGAAGCTTAAAAAGCGAGGGATGGGACCTCTGGTGATTAAAGATCTATCACCAACTGGAGCCGTCAAGCTTGCTACATTAGACGGAGAAGAAATGCCCAATTGGATTAGTGGATGCAGAGTGAAAAAGTATCTTTTGCCGCTAACCCAAGATATGCTTCTCAAAATACATCAAGAAAAGCTGCGTGTCCAGAAAAAGAAAAAGATTATGGAGGAAGCGCAAGCCGATGCGAAGGAAAGAATGGAGAAAAGAAGACTACTGCGTCAGAAACAGCGCAATGAAGGAGCAATACGAATAAACGCAGTCAGTATAACAGAAATGGATAATGACAAAGAAGAACCCATCATTGAATGCAAAGTAGGAACCAACCAAATCAAAGCCAGAGCACTATTAAATTCAGGAGCTCAAACTAACCTACTTTCACTCAGTTTGTATAGACAATTGACAAATGACACTAAATTACAAACTGCCAAGCAAGAGTTAAAGAGTTACTCTGAGAATTCAATCAAAACTGTCAGATGCACAGTTTTACATATACAGATTAACCAGTATGTGTATCCTCATATGTTTTACGTGGTTGAAGACCAAGCTACACAACATCCATTATTGCTAGGACAACCATGGCAGAAGCAATACAATGCAATGATTGACTGGAGTTCTAAATCAGTGCTTATCAAATACGAAGGTGAAAGTCAATCAGTTAAGTTCACCAAAGGAGCAGAGCCAACTCCAAAGAAGAATCCAAGAACAAAGGTAAACAACAACCAGAGAAAAAGAAGAAGCAATGGCAACCAAAAGTTTCTATACAACTGGATTGCTCTTCGACGAGGAACTCTCAACATTGGATAAGGAAGACAAGCAATAATATAACAGCTCAACCTTGGGAAAAAACGGAGTCAAAGTTGGTATGGAGACCAAAAAAGGTTGTGCCAGAGAACACAAAGGTGGAAAACAGAGTCTTCAATACGAGACAACAGAGTGATTCCAGACAATCAAGGACAGTGAAACAGATCTGGATTCCAAAGAAGTTCATGACGGCACAAAGCTATAGCAAGCAAATTTGGATCCCAAGGATTTGTAAACAGGAACTCCCTTCAGTACAATCCACGAAAAATCCTAGGTATTTCAAGGCGAGGAAATCAACACAAAGAACAAAGCAGGTTTGGGTCGCAAAGAGTTTGTGGCAAGCACAAGCGAAGCGGAAGCAGATTTGGATTGCGAAAAAGAACAACAACTTAAAGAAGAATCCATCTACTGATTCTACTACCGAAGTGCCAAAACCAACCCAAAACCCGACCACCAATCCTTCAATCAAACAAAGAGCAGCTTTATTGGAAAGATTGTTGTATCATCGCTCTACAATTGCTTTGGGAACTTATGACCAAAACAACTACAATGCTTCGTCCACAGACACCTTATAGTCGTCCGGGAGGACTCAGACTAGGAGGGGGGGAGGTATACAGGTATACAGGAGCTACAAAGCAGCTACAAGCGACAAAAACAAAGAAAAACAAAAATTATATTACAAGGGCAGTGTCTTACATGATTTTGCAATTTTTATGTTTGATTGCGGATATTGATAATATTTATGCCCTTATATACCTTGTTTTGCAACAAGAAGAGATCAAATGATGAATTTGGGTCTCTAGACGTGTAAATATCACTAAATAAGAGTGTTTTTGGAGCTAAAAAGTGGAAAAAAGTGGTAATTCAAGTCCAGAAATCACAAATAAGTGTTTATTCATATACACAGGGTTACCAGCTATTTATTGTGTATGTTTGGAATTTTTTGGCTTCAATTTGCTATTTTTCTTTATTTTTATGATTTTCTTAATAAAAGTAAAAGAAAAATAAAAAAGCAGGTGAAACGAGATCAGAAAAAAGAAAAGAATAGATGGTGATGATCCTAATGACAAGGGCAACCCATGGTAAAAATTGAGTACAATTCGGGAAAAGTTGCGGAAAGCCCGAAATGACAGAATTTTGGCAAAGTGGACAGATTTCTCAGAAACAGGTCAAACGGAGTCCAAATTGAGAAATTTCAAATCCTAAACTGCATTTCACGATGAGATAGGAGCACATGTCAAATTTGGTAACAAGTGATCCGGGAAGTCCGAAGTTAAGTATTTTTCACATCACTTTCAAGCTCATTTACACTATTACCTTCTTGGAAGAGAGCAGAGAGCCACAGGAGCACAGATCTTCTACGACCTTCTACGACTTCCACGAGAGCTCAGAGGACACCAAACATGAGAGGTAGACTCGTTGCTATAAGCTTTTGATGCTTATCATTAACTTTTGTCGCGAAAACTGACCAAAACCAAGAAACAAGAGCAGACGGGGAATGGGGTAGAATGCTAGGTAGTGGCACAACCGCCTAACCAAACCTTGCAAGAACTTATAGGTGGGTTACCCTAGTATAGAAGATGGGTTTCTAACACTCAAAGCTCGAGAAAGAACGACTGGAAAAACCCTAGGTCAACAGAGCCTGCAAGAGGCAAACAGGAAAAAGTTGTCGAAACAACACGAAACTTCACAGGAAGCTCAACCACATCAAGGACAATGCAACCATAGAGTATCTCCAGGTTTGGACCACCAAAAGTGGGTCAAAACAACCGAGTCGACGACAGACACACAAAGCGTCATTTTGGCATAACGGCTGAAATTGACGACCGAATGAAATGAAACTTCACAAGCAGCTTCAAGTAACTATCGATGACTTATGTTTGCAAACAAAACCCAAAAGAAAGCTGATTCACTTACCGATGGTGAAAAAGACGCTTTCGGGCAACCAAATGGAGAAAGATGGAGAACGGGGAGCCAAAGTCAAGTTCAACCAAATAGATGGCTTCACAACATATCCAATGAGCTGGAAATGCAACTCTCGAGAAGAAAAGTTGAAGAAATTCAACTCCAAGGCAAAAAGACGACTTCGGAGACTGAAATGCCTATAAGGGGGCTTTTTAGCTAAACTGATGACTTCTTAAGTTGAAAACTAGTTAGCAGGGCTTAGGGCACTAGCACAAAGCATTCTTTGCACAAAAAGACCAACATTTCAAGAAAAGACATCATACGCGTATGATGTCTCACAGCATGAATTTCACATCCATTTCAACATTTGAGTGCATAGCCTCATTCCACATGTTAATCACATCCTATGAACCAAGTATCATGAGAATTGGAGTTAGAAAACCCAAGGAAAACCAAAAAGACGCAAAGTAGGCCATAAAATTGATTTTTTGGTCCTAATTTTATCAAAATAACTCCAAACTCATTGAAACTTTGTAGGATTGTTGTTAAACACATCTACAAGCTATCTGGAACCAAAAAGCACCATTTTGACACAAAAGACATCATACGCGTATGATGTCTATTTGCACTTACAGAGCCAAAACTGCTCATTTGTCATCATACATCCATTATATATATCTAATACATGCTACATATGAAATTTGGAACCATTTGGTCAAGAGGATCACCCCATTAGCCCAATTGAGGGAAAATCCTTCACCTAAAGCCTATTTTTGGCCCAAATCCAACATACTCAAGTCCAAACCAAGAATTGAGTAGAAACAGTCCTTCACTAGTACATGGGGAGTCCACATAACCAATCCCATGCAAAATTGATGAAAAAGACATCATACGCGTATGATGTCTCCAGAGCCATTTTTAGCCCAAAATCTATCCAAACTTCATAAATCCACTGAATAAGCCTATCTAAAGCCAAATCCAAGCTTATAGAGAAATTTGGTCCAAAAATACACTAAAAGACATCATACACGTATGATGTCTCACTATGTGATTTTGGCACATCAGGGCTTCAACCACCAAACAGAAGTGATCTACATGCCATTTGAAAGTGAACCACCAAGTTTTATCCAATTTGGATCATAAAATCCAAATCCCTTTCAAAATTTTGCCAAGAGCCGGAACTGGACTAAATTGGCCAAAACTTGACCAAATGGGATCCAAACTCAAATCCAAGCATATGATAATCATGTATACACTATCAGCTACAAGCACAACCAATATGAAGTCATTTTGACACAAAAGACATCATACGCGTATGATGTCTCCAGCATGATTTTGAGCCCATTTTGCATTTTTTTTCACCTACCTTGCATCCTTAGGCCCTGAATAGCTCATGTTTCAATTTTCAAGTCATTTGGATAGTTAAAAGCTTCATTTCGGCTTTCAGTACTAAAAAGACGCTAACTTCTGAAATTGGAGTTACAGGATCCATGGATTCCACCAAGTCATCGGCAACGAAGAGAAAAAGACCAACAATCAAAGTTGTTATTGCAGAAGCGAAACCATTTGACATTCCAGCAGAAACCCTCAAGCCAACCAAAACTTGGGTGGAGGAAGCAGTATTGGAGAAAGAGGGAATAAAGATCTACCAGGGGACTTTCAGAGATCCTCAAGGGCAAGCGGTGGATGTACCGATGATCCCACAGGAATTGGTAGATTATAGCAGGTCAGAAGACATCAGCAGGTACCTGGAAAGGGCAGACTTGCACAGTTTCTTCACCTCGAGACCATCAGGTGTGGATACAAGAAGAGTGTACGAGTTGGCAACATCCATTCAGAAGGATGGAAAAGCCACATTGACAGCCATGGATGGAGAGAAGGTAGAAGTACAGATCACTCCACAGCTAATTGCAGACGCATTGAAGCTGGACAACAAAGGGAGCTCGGTCAGGGAAAGAAGGGAGGCCATAGAGGTCTATGGGCCCAAGAAACAGAATGCGACCTATGGAGATATGGCGGACCCAAGAGCGGCAACCCTTTGCCGACTGTACAACCAATTTCTTTATGTTTGCAGTAAAAGACCGCAAAAGTATACGACACCACCCCATGCCATTGCGACCACCATCACATGGGCATTAAAGAGAAATATGCCAAAAGAGGTGAATTACGCTCAACACATCCACGAGCAAGTAATTTCCATGCACAACGAGAAGCCAAAATACATAGGAGGAACGGAAATTCTGACAAGAATAGCTTATGAAGCTATTGGAGCTAGAGATCAGTGGCCAAAGGCTCCCTCCCAGAATGAGTGGCTTAGAGAAGCCGACGAGGAGGAAGAACAGCCCGAAGTACCCAAGAGGGCATCCACAAGAGCACGCCGGAAACTAGAAGTAGTTTCAGAACCTGAAGAGGATGTGGACGAACCACTTAAGAAGAAAGTAAAGAAGAAGGTTGCTCCCAAGCAAACCAAAAGTCAGAAAGCGGCAAGAATGGAAAGATTAGTGGAGCAGTTTAGAGCGGAAAGAGCTCTAAAGGGTGACTTTGAAGAAAAGTGGGTGCCAAACCCCACTAAAGTCGGAACTAGCTCGGCCAGGCCACATATTGATCAATACGATCAATATGTTAAAGCTTATGAGGAGTCAGAGGCTATTTTGGAGCAGCAACCTGTCGAGCCATACATTGAAGAGGAGGTACAGCAATTAAAAGCTGAGCTAAAAAAAGACGACAAGGGGAAAAGGAAAGTAGATGGGTCTACTAAGCCTCAAGAGAAAGATGGGCAAGCCGACAAAGGGAAATCCAAGGAAGCTGAGGACAAACATCCCTCTATGACTGATGTACCAAGCCCGAAGAAGACGGAAAAAATTGTGGAAGAGACCACAGTAGAGGTGGACACAGATGTTTTGGAAAAGATAGAAGCCGAGACCAAAGAAAAGAAGATAGATCCAGTTCAACAAAAGAGAAATGATTATGAGGATCTGGTAGAGATAGGATACACCGAAGAAGAGGCCCTTGAGGCAGTTTATGGGATCACCCTACAAAAACAAGATGAACGGAGAGGGACGAAGAAAAGGACAAAGAGTAAAAAAGAAAGTGAAGAGAAACTGGACGAACCGAAAGTACTAGAAGAGCCAAAGCCAGCGGAGGTGGTGGCGGAAAGAGCTTTAGAGTTGACAGATGATGATGAAAAAGACATGCACATGGTGCATGAACTGCTCAGCAAGATAAAAGAAAGGTCCAAGGCAAAGGAAGTAGAGATTGAGACAGCCAAACAAAGGGAAGCGGAGTTGCAGGGAAATTTAGAGAATGCTATGACTGAATCTGAAAGTCATAAAGCATCACTCTATGACGCGGAAAACGAGAGATACGGCTTGATACTCCAGCTAGTCGAGGCTTCAAGAGAAGTAACAAGTGCACAGGAAGCAAGGGAGCGGATAGAGGATGAGTTGGAGGCGGCTAAGGATGAGCTCATTGAGCTAAGGGAAAGAGTCGAGCTCCAAGAAAGAACAATCACTAGACTCAGGTCTACCCCTAGAGCTAGCAGAGCAGGAACCGAACAAGAGGGAGCTATCGTACCAGTTTTGGAAGACCAGGTCCGAAGCTTACAAAGAGAGCTAAGATTAGAGCAAGTGCAAAGGTTGCACATTGCGGAGGGATCATTGGCCGCAGAGGAGAGGCTCACATTAGAAAATCAAACACTACGGACAGAGAATGAGGCCCTCCGCAAACAGCTCCAAGATCTACAAGAGCAACAAAGAAGAGAGACAGAGACACCACAAGAAGAATCACGTGGAGCAGCCATAGAGCTACCAGAAACTGGAGAGGCAACCACAATTGAAGATCCAGCCCCATCTCAAGAGGTGGCCTCGACTTCAAGAATCTCTGAAGAAGAAGAACAAAGGCTCCATGACCAAATAGAAAAGTCAGCAGAGGAGAGTGCCAAGGCGGAAATGGACTGGGAGAGGAGACTCCTAATCTCCATTATACTTCAGGGACTAGACACAAAAGTGCTCCATGAACAGTGGATGCAACCCAGCCTGCCTTTCCCTTTGATGAAATTTGAAGTGCTAAAGACAAAAAAGAGACTAGAGGAGGAGCAGTATGTCGCTCTTTACGAAGGCGACATCACAAAGGAGGAACAATCAAAGAAGATAGTAGATTCACAACCTAGATGGAGGAAAGGTTGGCTGAACAAATACCCAGCCTACCTCATCTACTTGGTGGAGGCACCAAAGGAGATTCGGGAGGATGCAACCTTCTGCCCGGTGCCAAGAGTCAGAAACTGGAAAGAGCATGGCAGGATTGCAGAAAAGAAGCCAAATTGGCTTAATTATCCCAGGATGCCAGGACCAAAGGCAGGAGAGATAATAGGTAAAGCCTACATGGTGAAAACCCTAACGGGCACCATCAAGCTCTTTACTGGCTCTCCTGACCTTTCATGTCAGATGCTCAAGAAAATCTGTAGGACTCTCTTAGCTTGCATTGAAGTGTTCGCACCAGATAAAGCCACGACCTCGAGTCTACTATCGACGGCCGACACGGTGACTGATATGATGTACGATCTTTCATTGCAGCCTTCTCCAAAAGTGTTACACCTCCTATACCAAAGGATTATGTTTTTGCCTAGCTTCCACATGCAAACATTCGAAGAAGCTTTCTACACCGGCTTTTTCACCCACGAAAGCAAAATATTCGGCCCAACCTTGACCATCAGCAACCTACGATACGAATCACATTTGCAGATGCTCAAGACGACAGGACTTTATTGACCAAGCATAAAAGTCATGTCAGGGACGACATGAACGCGGAGGGGGGGAGTGTTGAGCCAGCAGAGGATCACACCCACATTTTTGCTCACACTCATCATTTTGTAACCATTGATTGTAATAAATGTCTTTCCGACATTAATTTTGATTTGAGCCATTCATTAAGTAACGGGACTCAATTGAGTTTCCAGCTTGTAATCCCGAAGTAATTTCACTTGCTGATGTAATTAGTTAGAGATGTTCTCACCTCCAAGGCTGAGGTATATAAGCCAAAGTTTTTGTAACCTAAGGGGGATTATTAATCAAAGTGAGTTTTTTGAGCGCCGTGACTGTGTCTGAGAGAGAGTGAGAGAGAGAGAGAGAGAGAGAGAGAGAGAGTCTTATCTACTTGCTACGCGAGCTACGGAGCCGCCATTGGAGAAGCGACACCGCCATTGTGTTAGCAACGGCGAGAGCTACGCACAGATACCAAGAGTGCGCGCTATCGGCTTTTATGTGTGGTAAGTTCCTACAAGCTTCGGTGTGAGTTTTCTTCCAGCTCGTGTGTCGGAATTGAGCGTGCAGTATATCTATAGAACCACAACGAGTAGAGCTACACATTAGTACCATCGGGGTCAAGTTTCGGTCACCTGTATTTTTCGGCCTGTCTTCATACGCGTTTACCGCATGGAGTGGTTATAGGTTGATTTTGCAGTTCAAGTCTTTAGGGTGTTGTTCTTACCTAGTGTATAGACTTCCCCTTGAGTTTGAGATCGATTCAAGGATTCTAGATCCTGTTTCGTATAGCATTCGTTTGTAGTACAAATTTCAGTCACTTGCGTATTTTAGAACTTAGATTTGATTTCCTTAGTAGTGATTGTCATTAGAAGGTCGAGTAGGTGATTTGACACCCACCTAGTTGTTTCCATGCGCCTGCGGGTCAAGCTCCGTCCTTGTCTGATAAATTCTGTTGTTGGTTGAGTTCTCGCTATTTAGCTTCCGCTAGCGGCGTAACCGCCTTAACACACCATCCACATGTTTTGAGAGGGGATGTTACTATCCGTCACATCCTTGAGAGCCAAGTGGAAGCCTTGAAGTGCTTAGATGGCAGCAAGTGACATGTAGACGGCCTTATCATTAGCATTGTCATAGCGAGGGTCCTCATGTTATTAAAGTATATTTTCCCTCATCTACTATGAGTAACTACTTGTAAAGAGCACTGAAAATAGAATTAACAAAATCTTGGCAATGCCCTCCTATTGAACCCATTGAAAGTAGTCCAAAAATGTATCGCTATTCCCTAGGAAATCCCTCACATCCTTGATAGCCAAGTGGAAGCCTTGAAGTGCTTAGATGGCAGCAAGTGACATGTAGACGGCCTTATCATTAGCATTGTCATAGCGAGGGTCCTCATGTTATTAAAGTATATTTTCCCTCATCTACTATGAGTAGCTACTTGTAAAGAGCATTAAAAATAGAATCTACAACATCTTGGCAATGCCCTCCTATTGAACCCATTGAAAGTAGTCCAAAAATGTCTTGCTATTCCCTGGGAAATTGATAGCATCAAATCAAAGAGAGAGAGAGAGAGAGGAAATGCAAGTAGAGCAGTCAATGCACTGGAAGAGATCATATCCAGGAGATGAAGCACATATGAAGCTCATCCACAAATGGTTTGTCCATTTGTTCATAAATTTTACCTTCTTGCATCTATCACATGTCTTCAAGATGCAAGAATAGGTGATCACATTTAGAGGGACCCTCACCTTGCATCTGATTAAAACAACTTAGAGCTTCTTTGTTATTCCCATGTGTTGTCCATGCTTGACATACCTTGCAATATATGGAGTTCAAGAAAACAGCTCATCTAGAGACCTAGTTGCCCTCATTTTGTAAACATGAGCAATGCATGCTTTTAACACGATAAACAAAAGTGATTGTATATGAACGGATCCTTTCATCCACCAAAAAAAACCTAGAGCCTCCTTGGCTGGCTTTTGCTTGTAGCTCCTCCCATATGTACATTCCAGGAGACTACTATTGTGAGCATGCCTTGATCTACATCATTGAAAAGAGTAAACCTTCCTCACCCGCGGATCCAATTGCTCTATATCATTGTAAATAGAGCTTCCTAGGTCGGGCATTCCCTACAATAAGTAGGGTCCACTGAGAGGCCACTTCCTAGATAAGAAGCTCGATGAGAACTTTTTCGTTCAACTGTACACCACTCTTGGCGTACATGTCTACCAAAGCATTGTCAAGCAAGACAATGTTTTTCAACAACCCTTGACTACATATGTCTGCATCAATTTGTGTTTTCCCATGTCTATATCCTACATAATGCAACATGCCTTCAAAATGCAAGCGTAGATGATCACATTTGAAGAGTCACCTGACTTTGCATTTGTTGAAATGGCCAAGATCTTCTTGGACTCTTCAAATTGCAATATAAGTGAACCAAAGTCAATGTCTTTTGTGATGCCACATGCCTCATATAGACATTTGATCACTCAGAAGGAGTTGCTTGCAAATTCTCTCTACACTCTATGCCTTGCTCCATCTTTGTAGGCTACCAAAGTGCAGGCTGTTGCATGAAGGTGATATAGTTGAGTATCTCTCTCTCTCTCTCTCTCTCTCTCTCTCTCTCTCTCTCTCTCTCTCTCTCTCTCTCTCTCTCTCTCTCTCTCTCTCTCTCTCTCTCTCTCTCTCTCTCTCTCTCTCTCTCTCTCTCTCTCTCTCTCTCTCTCTCCCCCCCCCCCCCCCCCCCACCCACCCCAAGAGGTTGTGCCTCTTTTCCTCCCACCCATAGGGTCTTCAGCTTCCATAGGTCACCCAAGCTCCCCGCTCACCAACCCCATCTCTTCTGGAGTCCGCCAAATTTTTTGTGCCACATGGATACGTTTCCTTAGTGCCATGTGGCAAGCTTGAAAAGGGCTTTCCATTACGGGAATTGATAGAGGTGAGGAGAAGAGTACGGAGGAAAAATTAGCTACAATTTTGTACAATCTTTGTTGGTTTTGAGCTTTGAAGGGGTGGTCTCTTCCCAAAAAAGGAAGCGACTAAACTCGGCATTTTTGCACATCGCATGCTGACTTGGTGGGGGTAGAGTGCACATCAGCAAGCATGCTCCTAGTTGACACCTAGCAATTGGAATCACAACTCCAAGTCTCCTATTACCATATTTTCTATGCTAAGAGCTATTGTCGACCTATTGCTTTTAGCCCCACTTGATCTCCTCGATCATATGAACTCTTAGTGTGTATCTGATTTGTGACTTGCCAAAAGACTCGGAGAGAAGAAGAAGAACCAATTAGCAAAATTTAGCATCATTTAGACAATGCCAAGAGACCTAAAAGATTTACCACACACACACACACACATTAGAGCTACCATTTCCTTGTGCAACTGAAGGAGAGAGAGAGAGAGAGAGAGAGAGAGAGAGAGAGAGAGAGAGGGAGAGAGAGATTAGGTGATAGCAAGGGGTCGGTATTCTCCAATCATCATTGTCACTCTTGAGATGGAATTCTATTAGTAGTGAGCGATCATGGTGGTAGCACTTGTACTTGGATCTTTCATCGTCGCCTCACCCTCAGATCTTGAGCTCCCCACAACTCTTGAGATGGAATTCTTTTAGTAGTGAGCGATCATAGTGGTAGCACTTGTACTTGGATCTTTCATCGTCGCCTCACCCTCAAATCTCGAGCTCCCCACAACTCTACAGCTAAGTATATGAGAGAGAGAGAGTTGGAGTTGGTGGGCTGATATCTACAATAGAGAAAGAGCACTCCAGTGATCAAGTCCCGTGTAGGCTTCACATGCCTCTTTGTTTTCCACCCAGAGGCTCTTTTGATTTTTTTCTCAGTCGGTCTCTCATTCCACCAACCTCATACGAGATGGCTCCATCCTCCACATGGAATCCCTGAATCCACTTCTGCATAATAGAGTAAATAGATGGTCAGCCTAACTCTATTTGAACATAAATAGGTGGAGTGGCTACTAAGAAATCTTTCTGCATACTTTAGGTGAAAGGCATGCTTGCGTTTGGGTGGAATTTGGAGGATATTTTGGATGCCGAAGCGAGAGAGCCAAACAACACATTCAAGTCCTTCCATGAGCCCATGAAGGGATGCAAAAGGGAAAGTGGGAGAATGTTAGTGATGGAGCCGAAATCATGTCATGGACATACATCTAAGGAAACAACAAAAAATGAGACCCAAGCCTACATTTATCTATAAACAATATATTGTTTGTAAATATAAAGGTGATGTCACAAACAGGTGACGTGGTGTGTGATCCCCTGGCCGGAAATGTTGGCTGCTCTTCATGTGAGGCTGAATGATCACGTGGTTGCAGCGTATGGGCCTCCCCGCGAATGCCGGCGAAAATTCAAGGGTGACATGGCAGATTTTTTGTACGGCAGCTTCTAAGCAAGAAGCTGGCTGTTGTGGCTACGCAAGAGAGAAAGAGAGCTTTTAATTTTATTAAAGCTTTGCTTTATTTCCCAAAGAGGGCTTGTGAGAGGAAAACTTGACATTGCTTTATTTTAAGCCTATTTTTAAAAAAGGGGCTTTTGATTTTTAGCTTTTGGGCTCTGCTTTTAGCATCCCTTGTAATCTCTTTAAATATGTGGGTAGGCCACTCACAACTCAGAGCATCTGGATGCAGAGTCTTGAGTGTGAGCGCTTGCCCGTACTCTTGTATTGCGAACTTAGATTAATACAAAAAGAAATACCGAAAGGGGCACCTGTCTTTGGGGCCAATATCTCTAGGCACGGAATCCGCTAGGCTAGTGTCGAATAAAATAAATTGTGAATTGTGAACTGTTTTGAAGTGGTTATTTTGTGTTGTTGCGGTAGATTCTTGACTTGGAGTGTCCAAGTCTGTTACAGTGATATCAAAGCACGGCCGATTTCTCTTCTATGAGAAATCCGATCCCAATTTATTTTTTCACGGCACCTATGGCTTCAGGCAAAGATAAGTCGACTCCATCTGCATTCGAAGATGCGGGAAGGGATCACAATGAAGATTCTAGCAAGGAGTATGGCCCGCCTCGGCCTACTCAGGCGGAGCGTCAAGAGATAGAGCATCAACGATTGATTGGCGACACAACAAAGATGATCTTAATTTTGCCAAGGACCCGAAAATGGCAAAATATATGAGCAAGACCTCTTTGGAGGAAGTGCACGCACAGTGGCAGAAAAACACAACACCACCCCCAAAACCCGCTCTCAAGAAACCTCCTGCTCCCAAGAAGTATACAGAGAAGGAATTAGAAGAGGTGGTTGATGCACAAACTGCTCAGCTTTTTGACGTGCAAAACAAAGCTGAAAAGCACGGTAAAAATCAGAAGAAAGGCACTAACTTCCCGGGCTAGTTAGGTTGTCAATCAACATTCGAAAAGGAAAAGAAACAGAAGAAGCGTGTTTGATTTGAAGAAGTACCCATTTCTTCTTCTTCTTCTTCTTTTGACAATTCTCCTAGCTCATCTAACTCGAGCGAAGAAGACCGAAAAGGCAAAAACTGAAGGCAAAAGCAACACTTCGAAAAGGGAAAGAAAAAGGCAAAGAAGTCTACATCTCGCCCCGTGAGTGACAGTTCTACAGAGGAATCGTCTACAAACAGTACAGACTTTGACGACAACATTTTCTATGCAAAGAAGAAGAATTTTATAAAGCCAAATGGGAAAAGTATCTACCTTTAACCGGCTCCTGTGAGACGAACAGTGGATCAGTCAGTAACTACCACGGCAGTTACCACAGTAATTCCCAAGGCATATAAATAGGACCCATTACATTGTAATCGGGTTGGCATTTGTCAGCTGTACTTTTGCTTAGCTTTTGATTCATAATCCTTAGTCCCGAGCTGTGTTGAGCTACATCATCTTTATCTGTAATCTTTCATCTATAATCTAAATACAGCAGTCCAGTGTACTTCAGCCATACATACTTTGTACTCATTCTCTCTGACTCTGAATCTAAATCTAAATCTGAACATCATTCTCAGTACTTTAGTATGTCTCTCATTTTAGTAGAAGTATTCTAGTTCAGTTTCTATCTCCTTTTCCATGTTCTACTGCTTGACCTAACACATTATCAGTAGCTGTAAACATCTAACACTTGAATCAGCTATCTAAAGAGATCAGCTCCAATTCCATTTTGGCGATCACGGTGGCTAGAGCTATTGCTCGTTGACTAGAAAACTCATCTCCCAGTTTGAAGTTTTTTCAACTACAGTAATGGCACCCAAAACCAGTCGTGGTCGAAAACCATCCTATCCTGTTGACCCTATTCCTGAGGAGTCAGAAAGAGACTCTAACCCCAAGCATGAGCTGGTGACTGACACTAAGGCTCAAGAGGAGCAGAGTCAAGCTGATGAGGCGCAGGACTCACAGCATTCGAGTCAATCTAGACGTAGAAGGGTAGATGGGGAAGCACGCAAGGCTAAAAGTTCTCGGTCCAAGCAGAGGGACGAGGGCACCAAAGGCAGTAAAGGAAGTCTACATACTTCCAGTAGACAAGCCAAGGAGGACACAAAAACTGAGACGGAGGCAGATATTAATTGGGATGCAGATACAGACAATTGTAAGAAAACTCCAAAGAGGCATCCAGACTCCAAGATGAGAAGAGGAAGGAACAACGATGACCGGCATGATTACACATCCTCGTTGAAAATATCTTTTCCCGTGTTCAAAGGGGGCAAGAAGGATGATCCGAATGTTCACATTCAAGCTTTTGAGCAGTATGCAGAGCTGAAAAATATTGATGAGGATGACTGGGGTGAATTCTTTCCACAAACGCTGAACTTGGAGGCAACAAGGAAGTGGTACTACCATTACCCAGCTTGCCAGCTCAAATCCTATAAGAAACTACTTAAAGTCTTCAGACTAGAATATTTCGACAACAGAGGTGATGAGGATATTCTTTGTGAACTGGATAAGATTAAGCAGAGGAAATTGTCAGTCCGAAGCTATGTTGAGAAAATCAAGGAGCTCACAAGGCAGTTACGGAACCACCATCAGAAAAGCGACTGCGAGCATGGTTCTTGAATGGCTTTCACAGCAAGAAGCTTAGGGAGCAAGAGGTGCCAGCACCGACGAAGAAATTCAATGATTTGGTGCATCCAGCCCTGAAGCTAGAACAACAAGCTAAGAAGGAAAAGGGTCATAAGGAGAGGAGGTCCAATAGTAGCAGTCCTTCTACTGATGACTTTGATTCAAGCGGAGTTTCCAGTAGTTCTGAGAGTAGCTCTGATGAGAAGACCAAGGATAAGCCTAAAAAGGGGTCTTGGGCTAAGAAGATTGAAGAGATGGCTCGGAAAATTGTTGAGATTAGCGAGACCAGACAACCGGTGAGAAGAATGGAGACTTGGTGTTCAAAATGTAAATCTAAGGACCATGTTTCCATTGAGTGCCCACACTGTACTTATTGTAAAGCCTATGCAAATTAGGTGTCGATGGGATTCTTCGTCAATGTGTGCCTATGGAGGGGAGAATGCAAGCTATCTTAGGGGCGCCTTATGGAGAATCTGATGGACACTTTTCTACTGATGTTACTTACAAGAAGATTCTGCAGGCTGGTTTATGGTGTCAAACATTGATATCCAATGTCAGAATTTTTTGCAAAACTTGTGATATATGTCAAAGAATGGGTAGACCCACAGCTATAGACATGATTTCCTTAACACCAATTCAGCCACTGGGTGTTTTCATGAAATGGGGTTTGGATTTTATGGGACCTTTCAAGAAGGTTACTCCCAGAAAGAATAGGTATATAGTGATGGCTACCTGCTATGTAACCAAGTGGGTAGAATCTCTTCCTGACAACACAGCAAAATCCACTGCAAGATTTTTATTTGAGAATATTGTCTGCCGCTATGGCTGTCCTGTGGAGATTGTGTCGGACCAAGGGACACACTTCATCACTATGGAGATCCTTATGGATATTCTTTCAGTCAAGCATTGGAAATCCACACCTTATTATCCTAGATGCAATGGACAGGCCGAAAGCAGTAACAAGACCATTAAAACTATTCTCACTAAGATTGTGCAAAATAAGCCAGACCAGTGGGATTTGAAGCTTCAGACTGCTTTATGGGCATACAGGACAGCTTATAAGGTCACTACAGGATTAACACCATTCAGAATGGTATATGGCATTGAAGTTGTTGTCCCTATGGAGTTTGTTATTCCAAGTCTCAGAACGGCTGTAGAATATGGGTTAGATTTTGATCACAATCTTAAGAAGCGACTGGAGGAGCTTACCCAGTTAGATGAACTGAGACAACAGGCTATGCTGGAATAGGAGATTGTTCAGCAAAGAAGGAAATACTGGCATGACCGAAGAATTAAGGTCTGGGAGTTTTAGAAAGGGGATCTGATACTCCTGTATCAGTCCAAATTGGGTCCTAAGAAGGCGAATCTAAAGATAGCCTAGACAAGACCATTCGAAGTGGACTGGGTTTTCTCCAACGGCACGGTAAGACTGAAAGACCTATCTGGATTACTGCTTCCAGGGGTGTATAATGGAGCTAAAATCAAGCTCTACTATTCAGAAGCCTGAGAGTCTTGCCAGGAACAAGGTACTGAGGATCTAGGCACTGAAGACCAAGAAATTCTAGAATCAACTATCTTGGGACCTTTTCATGTGCAGCCAGTTCTAGTTCTAGAGCCAGTTTCAAACCAGTACGAGCAGGACCAAGCCATGTTTATACCAGGTTTAGAAAAGTGGAGACAAAGTTATCAGTTTTTAGGGGACCAACGGTCAGATGGAATTTCAGTGGTAATCATTTCAATGACGGGCAAAATTATTGTCCAATGCATGTCTGCCACGTCAATTGCGGTGCACAGAAGTCTAGGAATGGTAAGTGGTGGAGCTTTTATGGCGCGAACACATATAGTAGTAAGGCGAGTAGGCTTTTTCCTCGCAAATCTCCTACACAACGCTTACCTTCTATTTTCCACTCAACATCGCCGAGCTCTGAAGTTTCTTCACTGCAGCCACAAACCTCGTCGTCCTCTGAGGAGACCGTGGATTGTCATTTGTCTTTGTTAGCCACACCTGGATACGGTTTTGAAGAATCAAGTAAGTCATCTTCTTCTTCACCTGCTTCATCATCTTCATGGTGCATGGGTAGGAAGAAACTGTCAGAAAAGATGCAGGAGACTATTGACGAAACCCGAGCCCTTATTATTACTGCTACAAAGGCAACTCTTCCACTCATCCCGCACAGCAAAATTCAGCGCTATGTGTTTATTGAGCAAGCTAAGGCTCTACTCCAACTGTGGGACTTGCATGTGGTTTTGCAAGCCACGAGGATTGATTTTTACACAGCCATCATAAGGCAAGTCCTGGACTCTTTTAATGTTGAAGATGGCAGTGTTGTGATTTATGGCATGAAGGTGTCCGTCACACCAGAAAGTATTGCTTTTGCATTCCGTATGCCAAACAGGCCCAAGCCATTTGTGGCAACTGCAGAGCAGATCAGTGCAGCTCTGAAGGAAGATGATGCTGCTAAGAGGGAAAGGAAAGCCAGTGTGCAAGGGATTCTAGTCGCAGGACTGGAAGCTTCCACTGCCTACCGATTTGTGGTTGAAGCTGTAAGCCTGAAGAATAATCTGACATATGTGTGAGAGAAACTTTTTGCTATGATTTTAGCAAAAAGACTCGATTCCAAAGTCTCTATCAACCTCTCCAGATATTGTCACATAATGTGCTTCAGCAAACTGCCAAGCTGAAATCTCAAAGTGTATTCAAGGCTTGGTATGTTTGGCAGGTTCTGTACTGGGCAACTGCTCCAGACACCCATGATCAGGTGAGAATGGCTTGGAGCCAGAAGCCGTTCCCAGTATCCAAGAATATAGACTTGTCATCGGATGAAGAAGATCCCAAAAGCCAATCAACCCCCACTGGACAGAAATGGAAGCCTAAACAAGATGAAGCTGGCAGTTCAAAGAAGCCGCGGACGACACTGACTAAAAGCATTGCTTTCCTGAAGCAGTTGGAAAGTCAAATCAAAACAGTGTCTACTGAAAGGATTCCAGTTAGCTAGACTGAACAACATACTAACTAGACCATTGGTGGAATCAACCAGTCAGCAGGACAGATTTCAGTAACCACCAGTACTAGACAAGATCAGTCCGAAAGGGCCAGTCCTGAGCAGTCAACAGACCAAATTGATAAGGGCAAAGGCCCAGCTTCTCCAAATCCACTTGGCTGAGTTTCCATCCCATACAGTGAAGAAGCCCTGCACTTGACAAAGAAAGACAGGTTACAACAGCTGCAGACTCATCTGCTCAAGGGACGTCTCCTATTGCAAAAATATGATTATGCTGCATTACCTTATCTGGCTCCTGTCACAGTCTATAAGCCAACTGATTCTAACCCAGCAACAGTTAATGATGGTTGTTTAGTACTCATTCAATCATCATTGAATACGGGTGCTCTCAATTAACGAGCAATGAAAAACGAGTGAGGGACAAAAGATGAGCAAACAACAACAATGGATAAGCAGGCTAGCCATATTTTTATGTGATTCTTAATATGTTTTTCATTACCTATACATGGTCGCTATGTGCAAACTTTATCCTTATACATGAACCACCAGTGACAATTTGAAGAAACTCATACTGCATGAAATTTATTGTTTGTATATGTATTACATGGGGCTGTTATCTTTGGTACCATACTCATAACCAAACTTGCTCATGCATAATTAGTATCATAAACAAAATGAAACTTTGGTAGAATCATGTTTGATGTGACACACTTAGGATTATAGTAACTAAAAGCAAGGCCAAGAATCCTAAATCTTTATAGTAACTATATTTCTTAGATGGAATGCCAAGTCTACCAATCAATATAATTATATTGAAGATTCTAAGTATGTAAATGTATTGAAGATTATAAAATTATGTATTAGAGGTCACTTATGGTCATAACAAAGACTAGACAAACCCATGGTAAAGGCATTCACTACAATGTAATACAATAGCAAAGTAAAACAAGAAATGCAATGACAAACCGAGAGTTTGTAACAAGGATCACTTCATCACAAACATTCATTGTAGGTGTAGAGAGTTCACACCAATTCCTTGGTAAAGGGAGCTAAAGAGATGAAGAAAGCACATGTTAAGCACTTCCTACATACAAAACCATACATATATTTACTTTCTCTCATTTAATGCTATCTAGAAATGAAAAACACTCTTTGACAGATAACGAAGGATAGAGAACTCTGATAAGGTTTTATTAAAATTGCTCCTTTACAAGATAATTGGGTGCTCATAAGTATACTGGCTATTGTCTTATGCTTAAATTTTATGAAATGATTGATAAACCACTCTATTATGAGGTTTTTCTAGTAAGCAAAAATGGATGGCAAGTAAGCTAGCTATTTCTTGAGCATCCCAACACACCTGCAACTCTTTAGCAATGCATGACGGGAAATGGATCCGCTTCGAGGTGTAGCATGTGCCTAAAATTACATGAAATTATTCAAACTTTTATTAAAAAATGACTCATGGTATCAACATGATGAGGACATTCAACTCGCTAGTAGCTCATTCAATTGGTCTTATGAGCTTGTTCTTCATAGAGTTAATCATTTTGAGGTCATCTCTGTCTAAGGAATTTTGAAGTGTCTCTACATAGATCTCTAGATGTGCAACAAGATCATGGTCACCAAACTAATAGCATATGTGACATATTCTATTGATCTAATACCATACAAAAGCTTTTATCAATATGCAAATGCATCAAGCACTCAAGAATTATCGTTAAAAAATCAAGTTGTCCTTGGTTAGCCTTGCTTAACCTCTACACAAAGTTTTTGTAACCTTTATAATTCTCTCTCTCTCTCTCTCTCTCTCTCTCTCTCTCTCTCTCTCTCTCTCTCTCTCTCTCTCTCTCTCTCTCTCTCTCTCTCTCTCTCTCTCTCTCTCTCTCTCTCTCCAACATAGAGGGAACTAGAAGGGTCCTTTATGTGCCAGATTAAGTATCCCCTTCCCCTATACCAAGTTTTGTTTCAAATGCGGTAGATTAATCATCCAGTTTACTTGAGTATACTTAGGTCTTGAGTCTAGCTAGATTGGTTGGAACGAGCTTTAGGGTCTCTTGACATTATTCCTACCATGTTAAAATTTATTTTCTTTTTCTTAATCTATGTGATTTAGCCCCTCCCCCCCCCCCCCCCGGGGCCCCCGATGCATATTTCAAATAGCAATTTAAAAAGAGGATTGCGACACAATAATACACCATTAGATAGAGCCACCCCTATCCTGTGAGTATTGTAATAACTCATGAGGGTGCTCATCAGGGTGGTGCTTTTCCCCTTCTTTCACCATTTATGGTTTTGACCATTTACCCCGCATCATTGTCGCAACTAGCAATCAAGATTATAGGGTGGTTCTTGTGAGGGTCTCGTCCTTTCACCATTCATGTCTTTCATAGTTTACCATGAACCATTGTCGCAACTAGGTGCAGTCGAGATCATATTATATAGCTTATTTACTTGGAGAACGTTTATCAAGGGCATTGCATGGAGCTTGTGATGGGTCCCTAGGCTCACCTACCTGCAGCTGTAAGAGGAAGCCATCAGCTTGCACACGTGGTCACAAACACTGCAAAAGGCCTAGGACAAGCTGGCATTGCGGATGGGGGGAGCTCAAACAACATCAATGACTCGGAAGGCACCTAAAAAAACTATTAAAGCTCGTCAAAGGCACCTAAAAAAACTATTAAAGCTAGTCCTCCTCCATTCTTTAACAATTTGGCGACCGCACACGTACGTCTCATGACTGTTCATCTTGTATACAGATATGGAGGTGCAGGAGCTATTGATAATCATCACTTTGCACGTTGCCTTCGTGCTCTATCTCCCCCATGCCTCTATATGCATTTCTCAAAACTACCTTCTCTCTCTCTCTCTCTCTCTCTCTCTCTCTCTCTCTCTCTCTCTCTCTCTCTCTCTCTCTCTCTCTCTCTCTCTCTCTCTCTCTCTCTCTCTCTCTCTCTCTCTCTCTCTCTCTCTCTCTCTCTCTCTCTCTCTCTCTCTCTCTCTCTCTCTCTCTCTCTCTCTCTCTCTCTCGTGGGGTCTATTCTCTCACATGTAGCTTCCTCTCTCTCACAGGGTATCATCGCAGCACCCTACTGATCCTGGCTAATCCCCTGTGAGGAGTCAACCATGCCTCCTACGCATCACATGCGCATAGATCAGAATCATTGTCGGCTCTCCTCGATGCCCTTCTGCAGGCCCACCATGCCTCCTACGCTACAATCGCTGTTGTGGAAAAGCAGCCAACATTAGGGACACTTCTCTCATAGAGTTCTGGCATGCAGGCCTTGAGGGACTTGGAGGTGGTGAAGGAGAGGCCAAGCATGTAGCTACTAAAGCAAAGGTAGCTCAGCCACAAGGGAGATAGCCCTGTATACGTTGGCTTGGATGATCTCCTGCAAGCCGTTGATCTTCCCTTGTCAGACCACACCAAATTGTAATTGCCTCATTTGCTGCAACCAAATTTTCAACCCACTAGCAAAACCTATTGTTGTCACTAGGCATTTTCAACTTGCGTTTCCAAACGCAAGTTTATAGGGCCTGGTGAGTGCTTCTACCTGCTTCTCCCTCCGCCACCCTTATATATAGGCCTTTATACCTTGGCTTGGATGATCTCCTGCAAGCTTCTGATCTTCCCTTGTTAGACCACACCAAATTGTAACTGCCTCGGGTGTGTTGCAACCAAATTTTCAACCCACTGGCAAAACCTATTGTCATCACTAGGCATTTTCAACTTGCGTTTCCAAACGCAAGTTCAAAGGGTCTCGTGAGTGCTTCTACCTTCTACTCCCTCCGTCATTCTTATAAAAGCTATCTCAGTTTCCTCCGCAGAGTATGAGCTGACCATGTCCACCTTGATTGCCCACTCCAGGTGCTCTAATATTCTCACATCAATTATGTATAGCAAGCACAATCTACTACCGCTCCTTCACACACCATCAAGTTCATCACTCAGTCAAGCTCTTCGCTCTTCCTCTCCAATAGCAAGCACAAGCAGCCTCATGGAGATGAGATGCAGCTATCGCATCTTGTGATTGATGTTGAAGATGATGAAACAGGAAACAGAAGGAAGACAGCAACTCAGAGTAGAAAGAAGATGGAGAAGGAGAAGACACAGAGCTTGTGTACGAGATCTCTGTAGTCTCTCTCTCTGTATTGGAATAATAATGTATACAAACTCAGAGCTACAAAGCTTATATGAAACCCTAAGAGATAAGGTGTCCTTTCACACCGGATGTCCAGGGGGAAAAACTCAGTGGGAGAAAAGTGCCCCTGGTGAAGCGCGTATACACACTAACACTACTACATGTCTACAAATCCCCCCTGTAGTGATAGTGTGAATCCATACAAGGTAGCAGATCATCATGTGTATGAGAGTAAGCCCAAAGCTTTTCGGAAAGCTTCAAACTTTTCTCGTGATAACGCCTTCGTAAATAGATCTGCAATGTTATCCTGTGTAGGACAGTAAGTTAGTGTGATCTCCCCTGCATGTAGCCTTTCCCTGACATAGTGGTAGTGAACCTCTATGTGCTTTGTTCTTGCATGAAATACTGGATTCCTTGCAACTGCCATAGCACTCTGACTGTCAGTGAAAATGGTAGTGGGTGCCTGTTGACACTCACAAAGATCTGCCAATAACCTGCGTATCCATACACAATCAACTGTTGCCGTGAAAGCTGCCCTGTACTCAGCTTCACAAGTTGATGTAGCCACTGTGGGTTGCTTCTTGCTTAGCCAAGATATACATGCATTTCCCAAGAAAAAACAATTGCCACTTGTGGAATGTCGTGTGTCAAAATCACCAGCACAATCTGAATCGCTGTAACCAAGAAGCTGTATAGAACTGTGCTTTCCATACATATCCCCCCTTGGAAAGAACATGGCAAGATTAGGGGTACCTGAAAGGTAACGAAGTATGCGCTTCACAGCCTGCCAATGATGCATACCTGGGCTGTGCATAAATCTGCTTGCTTGTGAAACCCCAAATTGAATGTCTGGACGAGTGTTGCCTGCCAAATATATCAAGCAACCAACCGCTGCTGCATAAGTATGTACATCAAAAGTTTCTCCAGCATCATGCATGCTCAACTTTGATCCAGTTTCTACGGGTGTAGAGATTGGCTTACAATTTTGCATACCAAACTTGTCCAAAATTTTATGCAAATATTTTGCCTCCAACATGTATATGCCATCCTCTGATTTCACAAACTGAATACCCAAGTAATAATGTAGCAAACCAAGATCAGACATCTCAAAGGTTTTTCTCAAAGCATCTTTAAACGCTTCAATTTCATTTGCATTATTGCCTGTAAGAAGCATATCATCCACATAAAGTGTTAGCATAATGAGAACTCCATCTCTCTTTTTGACATACAAAGTACTTTCTGTTGGACTATACTGAAATCCCTGGCCAATCAAATAAGTATGTATCTTCTCATACCATGCTCTTGGAGCCTGTTTGAGACCATACAAAGCTTTACGCAATCTACATACCTTTTGCTCTTGACCTTTTACAACAAAACCACTTGGTTGAATTACATAAACTTCTTCGTGCAAATCACCATTCAAAAAAGCAGTTTTGATATCCAACTGATGCACTTTCCAACCATGATGAGCAGCAATTGCAACTAGTGATCTAAATGTGGATGCACGAGAAGTAGGAGCAAAGGTTTCATCATAATCTATGCCTTTCTGTTGCGCATAGCCTTTTGCCACAATCCTTGCTTTGTACCTGTCAACAGTACCATCTTGTTTCCTTTTTACCTTAAAACCCCACTTTGTACCAATAGGCTTTTTACCTGTAGGCAAGTCCACTAGATCCCATGTATGATTCTTATGAATAGAATCAATTTCTTGCTGCATAGCATCTTTCCACTGAACACACTCTAAAGCTTGTTCAAATGAATCAGGCTCATCTGCATCACAAAGAGTGCTAAAGCAAGCCAAATCTACTTGCTCTCTGCCAAAAGTAGTACCAGCACGTGTTTTTCGTGGCAACGGTGCATCCAACTTGCTATCGTGCAAAGTTTTCTGAACCCATTTAGGCAAGGTTCTTTCTTCCTTGAGAACTTCTTGCTCTTCACGCACAATTTCCTCTACATCATGAGGTGTCACATGCTGATCAAAAGATTGATCAAGATTATCAACCTGTTGTGATTCTTGATTCTCCACAAAAGAAGGAAGCAAACCTTCAAATACATCATGTGTCTGCATATGAGGTACATCAAAAGCAACCATAGGTTGAGCAGTAGTTTCTGCAAAAATTACATCACGACTTTCAAAAATCTTGTTTGTAGCAGGATTGTAAAGTCTATAACCTTTACTTCCACTACTGTACCCCACAAATATACATTTGATTGCCTTATCATCAAGCTTCCCACGTAACTGCTGAGGGATGTGAGCATAAGCAAGACAACCAAAAACACGAAGATAACTGACTGAAGGTTTTTTGTCATACCAAGCTTCATATGCAATAATGGTCTTCAAGGCACGAGTAGGACACCTGTTCAAAACATGTGCTGCACAAGCAACTGCCTCCATCCATAGCTTATGAGGCAAACTCTTAGCCTTGAGCATACATCTAGCTGTCTCCATTAAAGACCTGTTCTTCCTTTCTGCAACACCATTCTGTTGTGGTGTGTATGGCATAGTTCATTGGTGTTTAATGCCTTTCTTTCCCAAAAAATCCTTAAATGCACCTGACATGTATTCACCTCCTCGATCGGTACGAAGAGTCAGTACTTTGCAACCTGTTTCATTTTCAACCATGGCGACATAATGTTGAAAAACTGCAAACACATCTGACTTTGCTTTGAGTGGATACACCCAACAAAACCTAGAAAAGTCATCAATGAAGGTCACAAAATAAAGGCCGTTTCCTATAGATGGCGTCCTCATAGGACCACATACATCACTGTGTACAAGCTGCAACTTTCGTGTCGCTCTAACTGAACCATCCTGCGAAAATGCAAATCTGTGCATCTTTCCAAGAACGCAACCTTCACATACATGTCTTGGTGGCATCTCCAATAAAGACAAATCATGCACCATATTATGACGTTGTAAAGTCATCAAACTGCCATAACCAACATGCCCAAATCTAGCATGCCACAACTCAGCATCCTGCATGGCCTGAGTCTTTGTTTCTGCAATACATACCTGAATCTACTTTTCATAATGATCTAGCACAAATAGTCCATTTTCCAGCGTACCTGTAGTGATAACAGAATAACCATTCTCTCGATCTCGTACAATACATCTGTCATCCTCAAAAATGACCCAAAGACCATTTTTTGCAAGAGAGGATACAAACAACAAATTCTTCTTGATCCCTGGAACATATAAGACATCTGGCAAGCATAAATCTGAACCATCTGAAATGGTAATCAAAATCTTACCAACGCCTTTGATTGGATAAGAAGCATTATTTGCACATGTCACCTTCTTTCCTGCTGGAGCTGCATCCAATGAACAAAACAAATCCTTCCTTGAAGTAATATGCCTGGATGCACCACTATCAAAGTACCAAATCATTTGTGTCTTGTCAACACTGTAAGCAGAAAAATCTGAACATACTACAAAAGCATAAGAATCCTGCACAAAGTTTGCAGACTCTTCTTTAGCTGTAGAAGAATCACCAGAAGCTGAAACAACCAAACTTGACTCTTTCTTCTTTTCTTTAGCAATTCGCTTTTTACACTCACTAATGTAGTGACCAGGTTTCTTGCAGTAGTGACATTTACCTTTCTTCTTGGACTTGTCGGAATCACCTTTAGACTTCTCTGAAGATTGTCCTGCACTAGACTTGGAGTGATGAGCACTCTCTTTACCCCTGTTTTTGTTCTGTACAACAAGAGCATGATCCATACCATCCACCTGTAAAGACTTGTTCTTACGTGATTGATCCTCCTGCAATAGCAAAGCCACTAACTCTTCAAAATGAAGAGGGTCAGGATTAGCTCGCAAAGACAGAGTCAAAGAAGTCTGAAAAGTCAAATAAGATGGTGGTAGTGAATTGAGTATTTTGGAAACCAAGTCCTTCTCTGGAATCACTTCATCAACGCTAAGCAATTGCTCTTTAAGATCCCTGATTTTTGTAAGATGCTCGACAATATCGTCACCTTCGTCCATCTGTATTTTGTCAAGTTGTTTCTTCAAAAACTCTATTCTGGCAGCGTTTCTTCCTCCAAACATAGCTTGCAGAGTGTTCCAAGCATCCTCAGAAGTTCTGCAAGATCTGATATGTGGTGTGATTGTCCTCTTTATGGTTAAGGCAATCACAGCCATAGCCTGTGCATCTTTAGTATCCCATCTCTTTTGCTCTGGAGTGACTTGTGAGGGTCCTGCACCAACAGCTGCACCACGACCAGGCGTGGCAGGTGCAATGCTACATGGACGAACTTCATCTCCAGATACATAATCCCACAATCCTTTACCAACCAAAACATTTTTGGCCATAAAAGACCAAAGAGAATAGTTGGTACCATCCAATTTGTCTTCGGATGTAAACGCACCAAAATCCTCTTTCTCCGTAGATTGAGCCATACTGTAGATGCACACAAGAGAGCAAAAGAACCTCCAAGAGATTCACAAATCTCCTCTCCAATCCAAGAAAAACTCTACACAAAATCTCAGCACAAAGCTAAGACAAGCTGCTTCCCAAAAGAATTGTTTACCTGAAGAAAATCTGTCAAAAAGCACACCCTCTTGATCTAAACGCCTCCGAAAAGTAACTTCTGCTACGCTACTCAGAACGAAATTCTGAGGGCTCGAACGGCTTTGAAAGGGGGGTAAAACCCCAGGTTACTTAATCAGAATACTCCCGGAACGTCGAGGATGCTCCCACGAGTAAATTTTCCGAAAACTGCCTGAAAACTGCGATTGCGCGCGCGGACGCGAAAACGCAAGTAGAGGCTCTGGAAATCACCAAGCTCTGATACCAATTGTTGAAGATGATGAAACAGGAAACAGAAGGAAGACAGCAACTCAGAGTAGGAAGAAGATGGAGAAGGAGAAGACACAGAGCTTGTGTACGAGAACTCTGTAGTCTCTCTCTCTGTATTGGAATAATAATGTATACAAACTCAGAGCTACAAAGCTTATATGAAACCCTAAGAGATAAGGTGTCCTTTCACACCGGATGTCCAGGGGGAAAAACCCAGTGGGAGAAAAGTGCCCCTGGTGAAGCGCGTATACACACCAACACTACTACATGTCTACAATTGAATCGGGAACAAGCCCTTGATGCTCATTCTTTGAGAAGAACTAAGAGCATCCAAGCAAACTACAAAAAAATTCAATAGGGATTCAAATGCTCACTTTGACAAGTCTTATATCCTTGCAAACAAAATCTTCCTATGTCGCGCTTGCGTTTGGATAACATAGCTACTAGATAAGATGTGGCTCCTCTCCATTTTGTTCTTGTTATCAGCGATGGAATCCCCTCCAAGTTCTACAATGATCCAGTACATTTGTAGCCTACAAAAATCACCTTTTTCCATTTATCTTCACTATCCCCATTTAGGTTGTGTTTTAAAACGCAAGTTGGATGGTCCCTGTGTTGACAACATCCTCTTTGTGTTCACCAGCCCCTTTTAGGTTGCGTTTAGAAACGCAAGCTGGAAGGACCCCGTTTTGAACTTGATGTGGTAGTGTGGTTGTTGAACCAATGAGAGGGGACACATAGGAATTTCTCCCAGTCTATGTAAAGTACCGATTAGTCTTCACACTATATGATATAAAATCTACCTTGTTTCTCAATATGAATGTGAAATCTATCCAATAATCTTTTTTGGGTGAGCTAATTGGAATAAAATGCTTTGCTTCTGGGTTTTGTTCTAAACTCAATAGAACCCAAAGGTCATGAAAGCTCACATGAAAAGTACTTGACTTGCTAACATCCTCATGAAGTGCGGTAGTGTTTATACTTCAAGTTGAGAAAATGTGAGGAAGTACCTAGCCTAACCAATTTGCAAAGGATTGAGTTCATGTTTGGTCGGCATATGGCATTTGGCATATGACAAGCAACTACCATTCAGCTAGGCCTTTCCAACTTCCATCCTTAAAACTATCAAACAAGGCCATGTCCAACTAAACACAAAATTAATATCCACCCTCATCATGTCATGACACATTGTAAGAGAGTTGGATGAGTCATCAAGAAAAAAGACATTTTGAAAAAGTCATTTTTTGGCACTCAAATCATAAAGAATATCAGTATGTACAAGCAAGCCTTCACTCCAATAGAGACTTATTTATAGCCATATTCAAATTTTGTCACGCTTTTTTTAGTCTTAACCATCTTGCCATTTTTTCAAAAAAACATGCCCGGATATTCACAACTAGATATCAACATTCCCTCTTCAATAAAATATTTTAAAATTACCACAAACGTTCCATTCATAGATTTTTACAAGTTTCAACCATCTTTTCCTTATCTTTATCCTTTCCACTTGCCTTATTGCAACTTGAAAACTTAAGACAAAATTTTCAAGGATGGTGCCAATAGGGGGTCTCAAAACTCTCAACCTTTGGTAAAAGTCTTTTTAATGTTCTTAATATCCACTCAAAATTTTAAAAATATAAAACTCCAAGAATTACAAAAGGCATCCATGTAAACAATGATGGACCTTTTTGTTAAGGAATTTGAAGACCCTGATCAATATGGTGCAAAGGAGAATGGCTCTACAAGACAAACTTTGCACCAAACTAAGAGAGACTTTACATTAATATTGATGAAAAAGTGGGCTCAAATATATTTCTTGTTGGGTATATATAGTCTTCCGACCAACAAAACATAGGATAAGGGCCAAGCCATGGTTTATGAGTTTTGTGTTTTCTGTCCAACGTGTATCTTTCCATGAACTCCTTTGAAATCTTTTCAATGAATCATTTTCAATGCATAGTTTGAAAGTTAAACAAACTGAAGCTCACTTGGCAAAATATATAATGCACACTATAACACTTGCTAAGAAATAGCATACTACTTAGCTTGTAGTACTTATTGCTAGTGGTTTGGAAGGCCCTCAAGTGCTATTTATGAAGCATCTTACCTAGTGCTAATGATAGTTCTTTGATAAGAAAACCGAGCACCTTGGAAAAGTATTACTACTTTCATTAGTACCATATCTAAACAATCTGGAAATGCTAACTTTCTTTGCGTACAACATTGAGAAGGAAGTGCATTTGTGTGTTACACATAAAAGGGTTGTGACACTATTGTGTACATTAAATAGATATCAAAACTCAAAAAAGCTTTGAAGATTTTGTATTCTGAGTCAATAGCTCTAGATTATCCAATGAGAATAGCTATATCATATAAGTGTGTCACAACAAACATGATTCTTTAGGCATGAGCAAGTTTCATTTTGTTTTATGATAGTAAATACCAAAGTTTCATTCTGTTTATGATAGTGAATAACAAAGTTCATTCTTTTTATGCATGAGCAAGTTTGGTTATGTTTATGGTACCAAAGATAGAAAACCCATGTAATACATATACAAACATTAAATTACATGCAGTATGAGTTTCTTCAAATTGTCACTGCGCGTTCATGTATAAGGATAAAATTTGTACATGCCGGTCATGTATAGGTAATGAAAAACATCTCAAGAATCATATAAAAATATGGCTAGCCTAATTATCCATTGTTGTTTTTTGCTCCTCTTTTGTCCCTCGCTCGTTTTTCATTGTTCGTTAATTGATAGCACCCATGGAGTACTATTGTCAATTGCATGGGACAAATGCTGGATGTTGCAGGGTCAAAAGATGAACTAATTAAGGTAAAGACGGAATTAAGGGAGGCTGAGGAGCAGATTGAAAAGCTCGAGCAAGGGAGAGAAGCCCAGATACTGCACCATAATATCCTTGAGGCTCACTTAGATAGGACTATTCAGCATTTACAAAGTAAGCTAGCCAAGGTAGAGTCTGAGATGCAAACCATGTGGGAAGAAAAGGTAGAAGCTGAACGAGCTGCTAATCGGTTTGAAACCATGCTGAGAATGAAGCGAGTTGAGTTCAACTCTTTACTGATCCGCCACAGTGCTCTGAAGGCCACATTAACAGAAAGATATATTTATAATAATCTGGCTGAGATCTTGAATCCAGCGGGCAATGTTGTTTTCAACATGGATAACTTGAAGTCTCTTATGGAGACGATGCAGAGTGATTTGCAGGATAAAGTTATTGAATATAACAGTGCTCTAACAAATCAAGCTATCCTTGATTACATTGAACAATAGACTACCATTGAAGAAGATGAGGATAAGGAGGAAGAAGAAGCAGAGAAGACGGATGAACCAAACAAAAGGCATAATGATGATGATGATGATGCCTCTCCTCCATCTCCACCTCTAGAACCTGGTACTGGTGGTACAGGGTCAACTGGAGGAAATCAGTCATAGCCAGACCAGCATGAAGAGCAACGGTTGAGTAATCAGCAGCTAGGAGAGCAACAACCCAGCAACACTGGGAATCCACCGGCACACCAGCCACAACACAGCAGGGATGCTAAAGGAAAAGGCAAAGCAATGACTGAGGAACCAGCAGGTGATGAGCAACATTCATTATAGCCCATCACGCTGAACAAGAGATTGAGACATCAGCAGACTCCTATAACCAAGTGGTATCTGGAGGATGATGATCTTATCTCTGATCTGGATTGCTTTTAACAACTGTATGTCGGCTCCAGGGAAATGGTTGAGCATTGGAAATCAGCTGCTTTCCATGATCAAGAGGCCTGCCAATTACCTGCACATCCCAGTACAATACAGCTATTAGAAAGGGTGCCCGAATGGATACTAACTGCTGAAGAGAGAGTAACCAATCCACATTGGCAATGGCAGTCTACTGCAGATTGTCGCTCTCTGGACATGGAATTAGAGCTTCTGCTGGGGAACAAGTCGACATATAAATGTATGAAGGATGTTAGGAATCAATTGAAAGAGGTCTTAGTGCAAATGCAGATTGCTAGGGGAGTTCTGGGTCAAAGGGTCCAGACCATTCTTGAAGACCAGACTGCCACCAGCAAGGGACCTCAAACTTGAATGTCAGTGGGAGAACTAGCAACTGCTCTCCGGTGACTGTTTCACCTAGTTAAAGTAACCAGAAAGATGATGCAGCAAGAGAAACAGGTTGTCCTTAACTTCTTGGAATTTGTGCCTGATTCCCTAGTTCTCTTGTTTGCTTTACCAGCAAGAGAGGCAGAACTGCCAAGATTTTTTCCAGCACTTTACCCTCAACATCTAGAACCAATCGATCGGCTCACATATTTCAAGATTAGTAATGATCTTCAGGATTGGTATGAGCGATCGACTGTGGAATGGAAAACCTGGCAAACATTGTTCGACGACGCTCTCCAATTGAATGCTCTCCAGGAGCTGAAAGATGAGGTCTAGTGGATCAAATCAGATCACATGCCTCACTAAGATCACCAACCAACTGTTGCAACTCAATGTTGAGTCCTCTAAACTGCGTGAAAAGGATGTTACGGCTAAACCAAGCCTAGGACCACAATACAGAGAGATGGCTGAGATTCTTTTGAAGCTCGGATCAAAACCAATCAGCCTCTTCCAGAAGGATGGATCCATACAACCTCGTATTTTCACAAACTGGCCAGAACTAGGCTCACCAAAGGCAGACGCACGCTCTATGATCCCGACACCAAAACTTATCATCCTCTCACGCCTTATGAAATCGAGATGACCACAGAAAGGCGGGATCAGCTTGAGCAAGAGGCCATTCATTCAGAAGGAGAATGCTGGCACTGGGACTTCTCAGACGCCATCCAGGCCAAAGGGTAAATGGAAGCGGGTTCAGTGGAAGGATACTGGGTAGTTCCATCTCAGAATTCGATCAAGGATTTTTTCGTCGGTCTTCAAATCAAACGGTGGATTTTTCCATCAGTTTTTGTAGCAAACGTTGGATTTTTCCACTCAGGGGTTGGTGTCACTCGGTTGGATGGCCCTTGGAATTACAATCATAAGGGTGTCAAGCACTCAACAACCCAGCACTAGAAGAATCAGACGATGGATTTTTTTCAGTCCGACTTGGCTAGATGCCCATGGAACTACAACTATAGGGGTGTCAAGCACTCAACGAGCAAAATTCCAAAAGAATCAGATGGTGGATTTTTTTTTCCAGAAATTTTGGAATCTTGCCAAAATTCAAGAAAGGAGGGAAGGATGTAGATGGCTGAGACAGTCTCACTACGTGGAAACCGGCTCCTGTGAGACGAACATCGGATCAGTCAGTAACTACCACGGCAGTTACCACGATAATTTGCAAGGCATATAAATAGGGCCCATTACATTGTAATCGTGTTGGCATTAATCGGGTTGGCATTAATCGGGTTGGCATTTGTCGGCTGTACTTCTGCTTAGCTTTTGATTCATAATCCTTAGTCTCGAGATTTCTTGAGCAACATCATCTTTATCTGTAATCTTTCATTTGTAATCCTAAATACAGCAGTCCAGTGTACGCCAGCCATACATACTTTGTACTCATTCTCTCTGACTCTGAATCTGAATCTGAATCTGAACATCATTCTCAGTACTTCAGTTTGTTTCTCATTTCAGTAGATGTATTCTAGTTCAGTTTTTATCTGCTTTTCCATGTTCTACTGCTTGAACTAACACATCACCAGTAGCTGTAAACTTCTAGCACTGGAATCGGCTATCTAAAGAGATCAGCTCCAATTCCACGCCCCATCACCATAGCATTGTCCCCAACCCTTGGCTGCTCTGTAGACAGACACTGTAGCAATGGGACAGAGGCACTTCATCCGCTTGCATCACTACAGGGGAGAGGATTTCAGCGGGGTCACAGAGAGAGAGAGTAGCATACAATCGTCCTCTACAACATGTTGTAGCCTCCTCCCTGCTCTCGTGTTGCCCCCCGCCTCAAAACTCCCGCAGCAGTTCATTCACTGTCCTTGCGTACCCCGACCTCACAAAGACCTGTACGCATGAACTACATGCACGCACAAACTACTCTTTCCCCGCCTCAAAAACATCTACAACTATAGCACCCAGAAGTCAGTTGACACTGTGTGTGTGTGTGTGTGTGTGTGTGAGAGAGGGAGAGAGAGAGAGACAGAGAGAGGGAGAGAGCCATACTGCGTTGCCTACTGGCATCTTCAACACGTTCTCTCTTTCCTCCATTCTTTTCATATTGGCATTGCCACAAATTGGCTCTACCAAAAAGGAAATCCAATTTCTTCTCAAATCCCCTCCAAATACCCCCCCCCCCCCCCCCCCCCCCCAACTATTTTCCACATTTGCACCCGTGTGCGTCCTGTCTCTGCTTGGCACATTGCAGAGAGTTGTACCCACACGATCCTAGATCTGTGCATCATCTGCCTCCCCTCCCTTACCCCCCGGCCCATTCACACACCTCCTGCAGCCTACCAGCATGATTGACTCTGCGTACACCTCTATCGTGCAGCTGAATCGCCTGCTCCGCTTGCCTCTCCCAATCCTCCGCAACTCAATTCTCTAAGCACAAGCAACAAACATAGAGGAGAGAGAGGGAGAGAGAGAGAGAGAGAGAGAGAGAGAGAGAGAGAGAGAGAGAGAGAGAGAGAGAGAGAGAGAGAGAGAGAGAGAGAGAGAGCTATCAGAACCTCTTGTATGCAAGTCTCCCCACTACTACATGCTTGCTCTACCAAAAAGGAAATCCAATTTCTTCTCAAATCCCCTCTGAATATCCCTCCCCCCTTTTCCTCGTCTGCACCCGACTGCGTCCTACCTCTGCTTGGCATGTTGCAGAGAGTCATACCTACACGGGACCAGATCTTGCGTCCAGATGATGTTGAAACAAAGTCCCCAAATGTTTTGATGCCATATGAAGTCAAGATGATGATTGATTGCAAGAAGCAGGAAACCCTTTATTGGCTCATTCAGAAGGCCAAGACTAGAACCAGCACTCAAGGAATGAGTCAACATCTGGCAATTCACACTCCACCTCAGACCATTTAGAAGCCAACATGGAAGAAGGCTCCATATAAGAAAAAATAGTGATACCCTAGAGATTGTGTATGAAATGCCCAAGAACCAAGGTGTTATACAATTGCACTTTCAGAGTGGAGCGAGCTAGAAGGAAAGTGGGTGGATTCATACTACCTATCCGTGACGATATCGATCATTTTCAAAAGCATACCTCAAATTTTGGAATACGCCAGAAGCCAACATGGAAGAAGGATCCAGATAAGAAAAAATCGTGACACCCTAGAGATTGTATTTGGAATGCCCAAGAACCACGGTGTTATACAATTGCACTTTCAGAGTGTTGCAAAGGAGCGAGCTAGAAGGAAAGTGGGTGGATTCATACGCCCTATCCGTGAGGATATCGATCATTTTTGGAAGCATACCTCAAATTTTGGAATACGCAAAATTCAAAGAAAGGGGAGGAGGAATGTAGATGGTGGGAACATGCCTTAGTTGGTGGATAAACTTACCATAGTAATTGCACACTATACAGTCAGCCAAAACCTAGCTCGGGTGCCTATAAATAGGACCCATTACTTCATTTTGGGGGTGAGTCATTTTCGATTCTAGAGTTACCCTTTTGTACTTACTAAGCATTTTCTTTGAGCATCAATTAGCTCTTTTGTAGCTCTATCTGGTGCCACTTGTATACTTTTCGATATCTGAATACATATCAATTCCAGTCTCTTGTCTTCATGTTTCCATTGCAGTCTTTATATGGTTTGTCTGCTATCTAAAGTTTGAATATTTAATCTGATCTGATTAACTCCAAATCTCTAACCTATAACAGTTGTTAGAAGTGACCAGTTCATTCCAATGGTTTTAACCTTAATAAGGAGCAAAAAAGATGTCAAATGATTGTTGACCTTGATACATAATACCCTCAAAAGCTTTGACGTATACTAGAAATAAAGAGATTTTCAATGTTGTAAGAATAATCGTAAAAGAGCTCACAGATCTGTTTGACTAGGCTTGAACTACAGGCATGCTACTTAAGAGGCAATTGAAATAACCAATCTACCACACACACACACACACACACACACACACACACACACATTGGGCACTATACTTGGCTATGATTGCTTCATCCTTCACAAACATAGACTCACTATAGTGGTTTACCTCTGTTAAACTAGGACTCAGTCATTGGCTCATATCTTTACCTAGCTTGACTTAAGGCTTTCCTCAACATAACTGCCTATAATGCGTGAGAAGAAGGCTTGGATGTGCTTTCCCCTGGCCTTTTGGGTGATTACCATGTATATTTGTAGAGGAAGTTGTGGCTTCTCAGATCGACATAGCAAGGAGAGCACGCAGACAAGAGAGAGAGAGAGAGAGCACAAAAATAAGAGAATTTATCATTAAGTTTTTAGACCTTTTATAGGCATTTAGAGGTAGTTCACACAAGGATTGACCGCCCAAGTTTGGGTTGACCCTAACAATCGCCCTCTTCAACCAAACTCAGCGCACAAATTAATCCTAGCAACTTCGATACATCTAGACGTAGTTTATGATACATCATGGCAGGTCTCATTGCGGATACATTGCCAAGGTTCACAAGGACACTCGTCCTAGGCTCACAAGGCAATCATAAACTAGATTGTCGAGAAGGTCTTACCTCCGGCATCATTCATCTTCGTCAGGGCAGTGTCTAGTCCGTTACATAAGGTTTCACAAGAAAACAATTTTAAAAAATTGGCTTAGGGGTTGGAATTTAATTCGTGATCAAACATCATTTTGTTATTACCTCATTGTAGTGTGAACACCCTCTTTAAAACAAATAAAGTAAGGAAATTTGAAAATTTGTGATAAAGCGAGACTTTTTTCAAAAAGACATGCACACATGGTGCCATGCAAGCGTCAGTGATGCCGTATGTGTGTGTGCACGCGCACACGTGTGTGTATGTGTGTGTGTTTGTCTCTTTAGTGCTTATGTCAGCAAGGTCGACCCTACTAGAAACTGACACCATCGTTGTAGCACTGATCGAACTCTTGTTTGATAATGCGAGGGATTTGTTGGTAGCCTTCGACATCATGGAGTTCAAGGGCATGAGACACAGAGCGCATGGCATGTTGCTGCATCTGCAGCTACATGTCCGCTTTGCCAAGGACGGCCTTGCCTTGTAGCATCTTGCTTGTCGGTTGAGGCACGACGAGGGACTTGGTTGCATGGATTGTGCTTAGGGCTGATGAGGCAACATTGCAGCTTGAGGGCCAATTTGTAGGTCTTATGGATCCCCAGCCAGCATGTTGTTGTGTGAGTGTGATATCCCACAACACCATCCTTTTGAGCTTAGTGCCTGGGTTACTGCTGGCCAGATTCCTCTTGCACCGTTCTCCTCTATTGGATTCTTCTATGCGACTTCCAAGATTTGAATCCAATGCTCTAATACCACTTGTAAAGAAATCTATGGATTCTCGGATTGATATAGCAAGGAGAGAGAGAGAGAGAGAGAGAGAGAGAGAGAGAGAGAGAGAGAGAGAGAGAGAGAGAGAGAGCACAAGTGGAGCACAAAAATAAGAGAGTTTATCATTAATTTTTTAGGCATTTTAGGCAATTGGAGGTAGTTCACACAAGGATTTGCCACCCAAGTGTGGGTTGACCCTAACAATACCTACCTTGCACTCTCCCTTAATAGGAGAATCTAGCTTATGTTATGCATGATGGAGCTCATGGTTATATTGTCTTTAGGATGATGACTGTAAAGATTTACCTTACACTTTCTTGGATGGTCATAATGTCCTAAGTTGATGGTTTTATTGTCTTGTGGGGGTAACTGCCTTGAGTTGATACCATGCAATTTCCTTTAAGGGTAAATTTGAGCCTATACTAAATGCATAATTTTGCTTATGTTTTATTAAATGATGGGGGTGGTGTGATCATTCCTCTATTTTCTTCATATGGGGTTGTTGGTGTGTATTACTCTCAGCTTATGGCTCCCTCTTTATTGCCAACATTGTGTGTCTACACTCCCTTTCTCTGACGCTCGTGGCGATCTTCCTCATCATGTTGTTCCGCTCCGCCTCAGACTCTATCCCCTCTGCTATGCCACCTTATCTCATCTATTGAGGTCCTACTATTGAACGACGACTCACTCCCTTTTGATGCATCGATAAACCTCCCCTCTACATCTGTCATGGTGTCTGATGTCTCTCCTCAACACATAATGAAAGCTTGTCTTAGTTATTGGTGTACATCTATGAATGGAGTGCCTCCTAACTCCTACCTTCCACCTTTGTAAATACAGGTGAGGAATTCTTCCCTCACTTAGACTTGGATTTGGGTTTCCACACACACACACACACACACACAGTAGAAAGGGGATTTGGTTTGCATAACTCTATAGAGAGATCGAGAGGGAGAATGGTTGCCCACTCTCTAGCTCAAGAACCTTGTAGAGATGGCTACATGGGGGAGAGAGGGAAAGAGCAACGGCATGCCAAAGATATGAGAGATGGAGAGACAATCACATGGAAATATACAAAGAGAAGAAGAAGAACAATAGAATTTCATAGTCGTGGGAAACTGATATATACATACATACATATATATATATATATATATATATATATATATATATATATATATATATAGAGAGAGAGAGAGAGAGAGAGAGATAGATAGATAGAGAGAGAGAGAGAAAGAGAGAGCATCTTCTTTAAATTCCATCTAATTCTCCTGTTTTCAAAATTAACCACACATACATAGTGCGCCCAAAAAAACTCGATAAACATACACACATACATACGTGTCTGTGTGCACGTGCAAAGAGAGAGAGAGAGAGAGAGAGAGAGAGAGAGAGAGTTTTAAATAAATTTCTAATGTATGTATGTTATTTAAAACTTATTCTATGAGGGCAACAAGAGTCTTTTGCCATGTGGTGCAAGTTGCGAGTTGAAGGCTAAGGACAAAGAAGTAGTTATCGGGTGAGCTCAGAGTATGATGGATATGCCCCACACATTTAAGACAACCGCGCCTTCTTTGTTTTTTGCCAATCACTAGCCTTGGAGCAGTCAACTCCAACTTCGTGACCCCCCCCCCCCCCCCCCAAGTATATGCGCATTGCTCACTCACAACTCCACTGCTCCATATTCTCAAAGTACGGCCATGGAGAGAGAGAGAGAGAGAGAGAGAGAGAGAGAGAGAGAGAGAGAGAGAGAGAGAGAGAGAGAGAGAGAGAGAGAGAGAGAGAGAGAGAGAGAGAGAGAGAGAGATGTCAAAGCAACTTCTATCTATTGAGCTCAGAGGGCAAGCCTTCAATAGGTGAAGATCGAAATTGTGTGTGTGTGTGTGTGTGTGTGTGTGTGTGTGTGTGTGTGTGTGTGTGTGTGTGTGTGTGTGTGTGTGTGTGTGTGTGTGTGTGTGTGTGTGTGTGTGTGTGTGTGTGTGTGTGTGTGTGTGTGTGTGTGTGTGGTGCCTCACTTGTAAGCTCTTACTCAAGCTCTCTTATAGTGCTTGTGGGTTTGTGTGTGTGTGGCAACCATCATGGGAAGCAGTCGGCACGATCTAATTGATATGGTGCAAAACAAGGATAATCAATCTACTACGCTTAGGCGATTTACAAGTTGTGCCACTTGGGCTTGAACCTAAGTGCTAGGAACAATCCAACCGCCTAAAACATATATTGGGGTTGATGGTTGTGTGGTGGGAACAAGCCTTAGTCAGATGACAGTATAGTCATTAGGAATTGGCAGTTATCGGATAGATTTACCACGTAATTGCACAATGTACAATCAGCCAGAGCATAGTTCGAGTACCTATAAATAGGACCCATTACTTTATTTTGGGTATGAGTCATCCCGGAGTCTGGAGCTACCCTTTTTCCTTACTGATCATTTGCTCTAGGCATTAGTTAAATCTTTCATAGCTCTATTTGGTGCTAGTTGTATACTTTCTAGTATCTAAATACATATTAGTTCCAATCTCTTGTATTTATGTTTCCATTTCAATCTCTGTATGGTTTGTATGCTATCTGAAGTTTGAATATTTAAGTTGATCTGACTAATTCCAAATCTGAATAGTTGTTAGAAGTGACCAGCTCATTCCATTTTGGTCATCACAGGGATGAGTTAACACTCTTGGCAGAGAACCTATCTCATGGTTGGAGTTTGGGGCTAGATGCAGTTCAACAATGCCGCTCCGAAGAGTCAGGCATGGAAGGAGATCGACCATGAGGTTCATGGAGGAGCAGGATCATGTCAGCACAGTTGTTATGGAGTCAGAGAGAGGATTTGGTACCAAAATTGATCTCTAAAATGATTCAGATGTGCGCCTTGACGAGAGGGAAGCTAAGGAGCTTGGGGGTTATCAATAGTCAGCTCATTCCAACAGATGACATTCAAAGTGAGCGAAGAGTTTCTCTTAGTCGCATGGATCTAAGAGAACAGATAAGGGCAAAGGTATGGATTAGAATGAGGGTAGTGATGGAGCAGACAGAGTAGGAGATCAACACACAAGAAATCAAGAAAGACATATGAGACATACACAATTATTGAAACTGAAAATCAGTATAACAATAAGTGGGATGCATACATGGACCATTACAGCAAGCATTCACATAGAGAGAGGAAGCCAACTTCAAAGGACAAATTCGGGCATGAGGACCATGACACACATCATCACCAAGCTAGACACATTGAGCATTCAAATGATCTAAAAATCACTTTTCCAATCTTCAAAGGTGGGAAAAAGGATGATTTTGATGTTTATATCCAGGCATTTGAACAATACGCTAAGCTGAAAGACATTGATTAAGATAAGTGGGGAGAATACTTCCCGCAAGCTTTGAAGGATGCAGCACGAAAGTGGTATTACCACACCTACAGAACCATGACCAAGATGTTGAGCGGGTAGATATGGAATTGGGGTTAGTTGAGTTAGGGAACCCATTCAATGAATATGCAACGGGCATTTGGCAAAGAAAAAAGGAGGTGGACCAAACTAGTTACTACCATACGACCACAAAATAGAAGAATGTAATCTCGGTTCAAAGGAGATTGCTAGAATGGTTAAAATCAACACGCATCTAAAACTGGAGATTAAGGAAAACGCCAAGCAATTATTTCACAAATACAAAGATGTGTTTCCTTAGGAGCACACGGACATGAAAGGTATCAATCAAGATGTGTGTTAGCATAGGATACCACTTAAGCCAGATGCAAGGTCAGTTAGGATGCAGCGATACATAATGAATCCCAACTATGCTAAGAAGGTCAAGGAAGAGATAGACAATCTACTGAAGGCAAGATTCATAACACAGGTAGTAAGCAGTGACTAGTTATTTTTTATAGTGGTTGTGTTAAAGAATAATGGGAAGTTGACAGTGTGTGTCGACCATCAAAAGCTGAATGCCCAAATGGTCAAGGACCCATTCCCACTTCCATTCACAGTTATGGATGAAATAGCTGGCCACAAAACCCAGCAACATCGATGAGGGACGATCTAGTGGATATTGAGATGTTTCAGAATACAGGAGCAAGTGGGCCAAATCCAAAATTCCAAGATGTCTATGATTTCCTTCAGCTCCAAGGATTTCTAGACGACTCGTCCTAGGCTAATAAAAAGGCACTGATAATCAAGAGTTTGAAGTTCACCATCATTGGAGGGGCATTATACATACTAGGCATTGATGTGGTACTTCAATGTTGCGTGCCTATGGAAGGAGGGATGAAGGTAATAACAGAAGCTCATACTGGGAGTGCAAGAGGTCATTTTTTCACTAGTATCACTTACAAGAAGTTTTGCAAAGCAGGTTTATGGTGGCCGAGCATGATTGTTGATGTCAAGGCATTTTGCAAAACCGGTGATAATTATCGAAGAATGGGAAGGCCGAAAACAACATATATGACACCTTTGACTCCCATACAACCATTAGGGGTATTTATGAAGTGGGTTTTGGACTGCATGGGTCCATTCAAGAACTTTATCCCAAGAAAGGACATATATATTGTCATGGCTACCTGTTACGTAAGCAAGTGAGTTGAGTTACCTTATAACAGTGCAAAAGTTGACATCATGGTTTTTGTATGGGCATAGTGCATGATTTTTGTATGGGCACATCTCTGATAGGGTAATGGCTAGTATAAATAATTTGTATCTTAAGACAAGGACCTAGAATATTATGTAGCAGTGATTTGATTTATTTGGCATGCACTAATGGGTCATGAAACACTATGGCTTTACTTTTGGACTCAAAATCTATATTGATTGGTTTTGCATTTAGCATGGCACCCAAAGTTCTGGGAATGATTATAGCAGTAGGAATAGTTGCTACTAAGGTTTAATTGTTTGATCTACTAACATGTGGATTTTGAAGCATAATACAATGGAATTGCTAATTTCATGGAGAACTTTGTGATCTTCTAAAAAATCTCACATAAATGCATATTTTTTTTTTTATTGGGAATATTCTAGATCCTTAATTGAAGCTATAGACACCTTGCCTAGTCTTCTTGACTCTGGTCTAGTTAAATTGTTTGATCTAATATTGATTCAGCTAGCTGCTAATTTTAAATGGTTGGTTGTACTGGCTCTAATTTGCTTTACTGATTGAGAAAAGTTTTTTCCATTGAGCTATCTTATGACTTTTTGGCATAGGACTTCTATATTCTATTGTTTCTTACTCTAGCATTGCTTAGTATTTGATCCAACTTGGTCAGCTTCAAGTATGGTTCATCTGGGCTGTTTTGGCTGAGGTAGGGATTTCTCATCCTAAATGGTTTGTTGTATGTTGGCTTTATAAAGAACTTTGGCTCTCCTTAGTTGTGGATTATGGGCATAGTTTTTCTATTGGCTCTCCTAAGTTGTTGACTATGGGATTATTCTCTCCACTAAGTAGTTTTTGTCCCTCTATTTAAAGGGCTTGACTCTAGTTTGTACAATATGGTTGTAGTTGCAAAACATGGCTTCTCGAATCACTTTGTAATTTTGCATACAAATTCTGGTGAGCTTGTGAATGTAGAATGATTTTTTGACCTCTCGGATAAAGTAAAAGGCTACTTTAAGGCTTTCAAGGTCATGTGGTTTTTACTATGAATATGGAGTTTTAGCTTGGAAAAATTCAGCTTGGGAAAAAGTGGGAATGAGTTGAGATTTGTTCATACCTCTAAACTATTTAGGACAGTAGCTAGGCTAATAATTTTTAAGTTTGACATGGATAACAACTGATTGGTTCTTTGACACCTACCATATGTAACCAAGTCTAACAAAATTTGTTGTCTTGACTATATGGATGTAGTTGAGAATCCTATCTTTACTTAAAAAGGTTTAACATTGCTACAATTCAACTCTAAAGATCCATGTTGATTCAACCTGGATGACCTTGACAACTCTATTATTTTTGTATAGGATCATTGGAATGATGCCTCGTTCTTATTATGTTGTATAAAAATGAAATTAAGGCTAAGTCATTTTTTTACAAATCATTGTCCAGATATCTAAATCCGATTGTCTTTTGAATGTTATGTTCTTTTGTGTATATGTATTGAGTTTAATACAACAACACACACCAAATCCACGAGGTGAGTGCTAAGCTCATGAGGAGATGATCTTAGCGTATTAGGAATAGTCCCAAGAGACCTCAAGGGTTGACTTGATGGGGTGGAGATCTAGGATGATCAATATACTACATCTGGATGACAGGAAGGTCATTCACTTGAGCCTAAGTGCTAGGAAGCTCATACTCTTACGGGAGTCAAGCTACTCAAGAGGCACTTGAGATAACCAATCTACTACACTTGGGTGATAAAAAGGTTATTCCAAGTTTCTTCTTCTTATTCACACACGCACGCACACACACACACACATTGGATCCATGAAGTGGGTGCAGAGCGCATCGTAGGAACAATCTTAAGAGATCTCAAGGATCTAATTGATGGGGTGGAGATAATGGATAATCAATCTACTTTACTTGGATGATGAGTAAGTTCATGCCACTTGGTCTTGAACCTAAGTGCCAGGAAGCTCACACTCTACAAGGAGCTGAAATGGCCGAAATAAATTCAATATTCTATCCGATGGTTCTTAAGTTCAAGTCCCTAGAGGAAAATATAGCCAAATGCCCACACTTGCATAATAGAGAGGTTATCATGTGAGACCTCAAACTCTAGATCTTCCACACTTAGGTTATAAAAAATGTTAGCCACAGTTGGATACTCCAAATTGAATTGGGTTCCCCAGTCTATAATACTTAGGTACTAGAAGGAACTTACAAAAATAGTATCTTTATTGCCAATTCGTGAATGGGTGATAGACTCTATTTATTCCTCTACGTATTAAAGATAAGAGATATTTTAACACCATAGGAACAATATCAATAACCCTTAAAGATGTATTAGTTTTGAGTTCAAAGAACAAATCCAAGAGTCCTAAACAATCTTTTGAGCTGGCCTTAAAAAAAGTGATGTTGATCATCTAGGGAGAATGGGGATGTCAAAATCTAGCACACAAACACCCATGACAAAAATTCCATTAAAGATCTCAAAAAATGTATCCAATGACTCTTTAGTTGGCGACATATTACTCTAGCAATCTCTAAGATAGTCATGCTAGCACACTTGGATACTATAAGATGAGAGGTTTTTAACATTGTATGTATAACCCAAAGAGATCATAAAACACAAGTCCGATTTTACAAAGACCTTCTAATACAGAGAGAACGGGAAAAGACAAGAGATAGATAGATTGATAGATAGCTAACAAGAGAGATCTAAAGAAAGATACATACGAGTGATACAAAGGATATTCCAGTCTTCCATGGAGTTTTTGCTTGATGCCATGATACATTTTCATGATTAGAAGTCGTTCATACTGATTGGTCATTATTGAGATGGTTATTATTTCATAGAGTTATTCCACAATGTCATGATGCATTTTCATGATGATTACAAATTAATCGTACTAATCATTTATCATTAAGATGTTAAGTATGGAGCCTGATTTACCCCTTGTAATTTTCTGTGTTAAAATGCACATTTGTAAGGCCCCCATTATGAGGAGAAGCCATCGTGCATGAAGAAAAATAACTCGCCGAAAAATAAAATCACTCGTCGGAAACCAAAATTTTCACGCCCAGTCTCGAGCCTCGCCGGAATATTCCTTTTTTGCCAGAATATTATGGCCGGACGGTGGCCGAGAAGTGGTCGAAAAACGACCAGTCGTTTGGCCGGTTGGCTGGTGGCCGGTGGTCAGAAGTCAATGGTCGGTGGTCGGTGGCCAAATTCAAAAGTGGACTTGTCTTCTTAAGGGCGGCCACACATGGGCGGATTGGAGGGTCCGATTTGAACTTATCTACACAAGGGCGGCTACACATGGCTGCCTCTCATGAGAGAGGGTAGCCCTTTTGGCCTATAAAAGGATGCCATTTCTACACACATTTCATAGTGTGAGGTTGATGCAACAAGGTGGGTGTGAGGTGGTGAGAGTGAAGCAAGGCGGGAGCTCCAAAAGGGTATAATCCCTTTTTAACCTACTTCTTGTTTTGAAGTACTAAAGCCATTGAGTGGCTGCTTTCCCGTGGACGTAGCCCACATTCAGTGAACCACGTATATCATGTGTACTCTCTCTCTCTCTCTCTCTCTCTCTCTCTCTCTCTCTCTCTCTCTCTCTCTCTATCTATCTATCTATCTATCTACTCTATAATTTCTTGTGTGTGAAATCTATCTCTCTCCATTAAGTAATCTATTTAGCTACGTCATATTTCCTAACAACTGGTATCAGAGCAAGGTTTGCTCGTAGCTAAAGTATCTCAAGGAAAGGATTCCTTGAATTGAGTGGGAGTTATGGCGGAGGAAGGGAAGCTCAAGATTGAGAAGTTCAACGGTAAAAATTACCAACATTGGAAGATGCAGATTGAAGACCATCTCTACCAGAAGGACCTTTATTTGCCACTAGGCGGTCTTACCAAGAAGCCCCCAACAATGGTAGATGAAGCATGGATTGTCCTTGATCAAAAGGCACTGGGAACAATCCGGTTAAGCTTGGCGCCAATGGTGGCCTTCAATGTTTCGAAGATAAAGACCACGGAGAACTTAATGAAGTCAGAGATTTCTAAGAGAAACCATCGGCATCCAATAAGGTATTTCTTATGAAGCGCTTGTTCAATCTAAAGATGGTAGAGAATGGTTCTCAGTTGCAGAACACCTAAATGACTTTAACACAAACATAAGTTAACTTCGATCGGTGAAAATCAATTTTGATGACGAAGTGCGAGATCTCCTTATACTATTATCTCTATCCGATAGTTGGGACAGCCTTGTGATGGCTATAAGTAATTCTATTTCTGGCACAAATACTCTTAAGTTTGATGATGTTGTGGGTGTTCTCCTAAGCAAGGAAATACAAAGGAGAAGCACAGGATAATCATCAAGTGTTGCACTATCAGTGGAAACAAGAGGAAGGCCTAAGAAGAGGTTCAAAAACCAAAAGGGTCGTGATCGCTCAAGGCGGAGCAAGTCACGCACAAAGTCAGTTCTTGAATGTTGGAACTGCGGCAAGAAAGGCCACATCAAGAAAGGTTGCTAGTCCAAGAAGAAGAAGGAGACAGAGTCTCAAGACAACAAGCCAACATCAGAGGCCAATGTAGCAGGTAAAGTAGAGCAAGATGCTCTAATTCTCTCATTAAACAATGTGTCTAATTCCTGGATAGTAGATTCTGGGGCTTCATTCCATGTGACACCACACAAGCAACATTTCCAAGATTACATCAAAGGTAATTTTGGGTATGTATACTTGGGAGATGATGAAGCTTGTGAGATTGTCGGCAAAGGTACAGTTTCTGTCAAAACTGCTAACGAAAATGAATGGAAGCTTAAAGATGTTAGGCATGTTCCTTCTCTTCGAAAAAATTTGATCTCTACAGGACAGTTGGACGATGAAGGTCACAACATTGCATTCGGAAACAAATGGTGGAAGATCTCAAAGGTATCTTTGGTGGTTGCCAAGGGAGAAAAGGTCGATACACTTTACTTGTGTACTATCAGCACGCAACCTTCAGCTTATGCAGCAAGTATAGAAGTTGAGAGTGCGGTGTGGCACTACCGGTTTGGGCATATGAGTGCCAAAGGAATGCAAATCCTTCAAACAAAGAAGCTTCTACCAGGTTTGAAAGAAGTGGACTTAGAGTTCTACGAAGATTGTGTTTATGGTAAACAAAAGAGGGTAAAATTTCAAAAATCAAGAAATGAAAGAAAAAATAAAAAACTTGAGTTGGTTCATTCTGATGTTTGGGGTCCTGCAAGTACACCATCACTTGGTGGCTCATTGTACTATGTAACATTCATAGATGATGCGACTAGAAAAACATGGGTTTATGTCATGAAGAATAAGTGCGATGTGTTTTCCATATTTCAAAGGTGGAAAGCCTTTGTGGAGAATGAAACAGGTACCAAGGTTAAATGCCTCAGATCCGACAAGGGAGGCCAATATTGCAGCCAAGCTTTTGAAAGCTTTTGTGCTAGCAATGGCATTCGAAGGCAAAGGACAACCCCAAGGACACCTCAACAAAATAGGATTTTGGAAAGGATGAACAAGACAATCATGGAGCGAGCACGAAGCATGCGGCTACATGCAGGCCTACTGCTTGAGCTTTGGGTGGAAGCTGTAAGTACGTCTGTGTACTTAATCAACCGGTCACCCTCAACGGCATTGGATGGGGGAGTTCCAGAAGAGGCATGGACAGGTAAACCGGTGAATTATGCATTTCTTAAAGTGTTTGGGTGTGAGGCTTTCATGCACATAGATAGAAGCCTAAGATCAAAGCTAGATGCAAAGTCCAAAAATTGTTTCTTCATTGGCTATGGAGAAGGTGACTTTGGGTATCGCCTATGGAATCCAGAAGATGGTAAAATCTTAAGGGGTAGGGATATAATTTTTAACGAACAAAATATGTACAAAGATTACTTAGAAAGAAAACAAACAAAAGAAACAGGCGATGAGTACATGGAGCTTGAGGACGGTGAAGACTCAAGGACTACAAATGGTGACAATGTGCAACGTCAACCAAATGAGGAGCCTCAACCTATTCCATGAAGATCTACAAGAGCAAGTAGACCTCCAGAAAGGTTTATTCCTTCCTTCAACCATCTCTTGATCTCAGATTCTGGAGAGCCGGAATCATACAAAGAAGCTATGCAACACAAATCCAAAGAAGAATGGACGAAGAGCATGCAAGTGGAGACGGACTCACTACATCGTAACCAAACATGGGAGTTGGTTGAGTTGCCTAAAGGTATGCGGGCACTTCAAAACAAATGTGTGTACAAGCTAAAGGAAGAAGAAGATGGGAAGAAAAGGTACAAGTCTAGGCTTGTGGTAAAAGGGTTTTCTCAAAAGGAAGGTAGGTTCTCTAATGTATGCTATGCTCTGGACAAGGCCAGATATTGCACATGCAGTGGGAGTTGTGAGTAGGTTCAAGGACAACCCAGGTAAAGAGTACTGGCAAGCTGTGAAGTGGATAATTAGGTATCTAAAAGGGACAACAACAAATGCTTTGTATTTTGGAGGAGCTGATATTTTTCTAGAAGGGTATGCTGATGCAGATATGGCAGGTGACAAAGATACTCAAAGGAGCACTACTGGCTATGTCTTCATGGTTGGAGGCACAGCAATAAGCTGGGCTTCAAAGCTGTAGAAAGTGGTCTCACTTTCTACCACGGAAGCAGAGTATGTAGCAATGACGGAGGCAAGCAAAGAAATTATGTGGCTTCACAGATTCTTAGAAGAGCTTGGATTCAAACAAGACAATTGTGTCTTGTACAGTGATAGCCAAAGCGCTATCCATCTTGCGAAGAACTCAACTTTTCATTCATGGACAAAGCACATTGAGGTGAGACATCATTTCATACGCACTCTTTTGGAAGAGGGACAGCTAAAGCTAGGAAAGGTGCATACAAGTGAAAATCCTGCAGACATGTTTACAAAGGCGGTCAACAAGGAGAAGTTGAGCTTTTGCTCATCTTTAATCGGCATTCAAGGATAAGAAGCTAGGATGGAAAGCAGTCACAGGTTTGGTTTGGAGATCGGTCTCCAAGTGGGAGATTGTTAAGTATGGAGCCTGATTTACCCCTTGTAATTTTCTGTGTTAAAAACGCACATTTGTAAGGCCCCCATTATGAGCAGAAGCCATTTGTGTGAAGAAAAATAACTCGCTGAAAAATAAAATCACTCGCTGGAAACCAAAAGTTTCACACCCGCTGGAATATTCCTTTTTGCCGAAATATTATGGCCGGACGGCGGGCCAGAAAGTGGTCGAAAAACGATCGGCCGGTTGGCCGGTTGGCCAGTGGTCGGAAGTCAATGGCCGGTGGCCAAATTCAAATGCGAACTTGTCTTCTCAAGGGCGGCCACACATGGGCGGATTGGAGGGTCCGATTTGGACTTATCTACACAAGGGCAGCTACACATGGCTGCCTCTCATGAGAGAGGGTAGCCCTTTTGGCCTATAAAAGGAGGCCATTTCTACACACATTTCACAGTGTGAATTTGATGCAACAAGGTGGGTGTGAGGTGGTGAGAGTGAAACAAGGCGGGAGCTCCAAAAGGGTATAATCCCTTTGTAATCTACTTCTTGTTTTGAAGTACTAAAGCCATTGAGTGGCTGCTTTCCCATGGACGTAGCCCACATTGGGTGATCCACGTATGTCGTGTGAACCATTGGGTGAACCATGTATATCGTGTGTACTCTCTCTCTCTCTCTCTACTCTATAATCTCTTGTGTGTGAAATCTATCTCTCTCCATTAAATAATATACTGAAATATCTATTTAGCTACGTCATATTTCCTAACATAAGATGATTATTATTCCATGAAGTTTTCTCATGATTCCATGATGTGTTTCCATGATGATCACATTTTCTTCTCCATATTAGAATCAAAACAAGGTAGATGTACCATCTTCTTGGATGGTTGTTACTAACTCGTAGGCTCTTCTTTATTCAACCCCAAAGGGAAGTAACTAGAAATACCTCTTTAGCCCAACCTTATTAAGGATTCTACTCATTCCCTTCTGCTTGGCCAAGGTCTCTATCGCCTTTGGCATTATTAGTAGCTCCACTTTTGTACCTTCCTCATCTTTGAATTTTCCTTGGAGCAATGTGGTTGTATGTTCTTGAAGCTAGTCTTTGTTTAGCCAACATGCTACCAACTATTTGATCCTTTCTTCATCTAACTGGTATGGGATTAGATCTTGAATCTATAGATTTATCTCTTGGCCAGTCAAGGATCTTGCATGTGCCAAGTTAAAATCCAAAGACAAATCAAAACCGTTTTTCCACTACGGACATATTTTGGTAGTTTAGAGCACAAAACTCAACTTTTGAAAATTATTCAAGCACGCAAATATGATCCACAAGAATCAAAGAGCATGTAGAAAGCAAGAAATTTAAAAAATGTAACTTTTGACCAGCAATCTAAATTGACGTATTATCACTAGCTAATTGTTTAGTCTATGCAATCATGCGGGGCAAGTAAACGTGTCTAGTGGCCCTACTATACACACTATGTGATGAGCTATAGTCCTTGGAGATGCTTCATTTGAGATACATGCAAAATATGGTGGCCTCATGAAAGCACAAAAAGTGCTTGATGAGCTTTATGTGCAAAATGTCATCTCTTGGAGCATGTTGATTGCAAGAAATGCCCAACATGACTGTGGCAAGGAAGCTTTAGGCTATTTCAACCAGCTATAAAGGGATGGCCTTTCTCCAGATTTGGCACATTGAAATCTTGTGGCCTCGTTTACACAAGACCTTTACATGAGTGAGAGAATTCATGATGAGATTGCTTGTCAAAGGCTCTTGGAGAAACATGTTGTTGTGCTTTGGCATTGCTTTGGTCAATATGTATGCCAAATTTGGTGCCCTCATAAAAGTAGAAACGTTCATGATGAGCTTTCTCCCCATACTTGAACCACTTTTGTGGTTATACTCAATGCATTAATCACTCAGATCTAGTGGACGATATAGTGAGTATATGTTCTGCTTTCATTCATTCTGAATCTAGGCCTTCTCACTAGATGCGATTATATATGCTTGTACTTTGACAAAATACTTACAATGATGTTATCTTCTTGAAGGAATTGAGATAATAGAGAGGTCAAAGCAAGTTACATGTATTGATTAGGGACATCGGAACATGCTGTGGGTAAGCCCAACCACATTTTGCTTTTGAACATTGAAAATGTAGCGAACAAACAAACCAAAATTTGCATGCTACTGTGGACATGGAACATTCCCGTGTATTACACAAAATTTGCGAGCACTATGCAAACTCCCCCATGCAAGGAAACTAGTATGTTTTCTCTTTGTTTTTTTACTCCAAACAGAAGAAATGGAACAACACATATTAAATGATAATTGTATAAAAAATAGTAATAAATGTCTTAACAAATACATTCTTACTACTCTTCTATTTTGTATGTGCAAGGTGGATATGAAATGCAATGATCGCAACATGTCAGACACTATTTGATAAAAAAGGGCAACATGCTCTATTAAAGAACAAGCAAAAGCATACAATCTCCCGTCCTCTCTTTATGTGCATGATCGTTCTTTTTTTGTTTCTCTCTCCCTTCTTGTGCTCTGAAGGAATAAATATAGTGGACATAATTAAAAGCAACAACTATTAAAACCTATAAACCACTAAGTTTTAAAAAAATGCACTCATTAAAAATTAGGACAAAATCAACATAGCAAGCTCTCTCTCTCTCTCTCTCTCTCTCTCTCTCTCTCTCTCTCTCTCTCTCTCACACACACACACACACACACACACACACACATACACACACACACACACATTGGTGTGTGTGAATAAGAAGAGGAAAATGAAACACCTTTCAATCACACTATCCAAATTTTTCTTGAATAACAAGAATAGAATTCTCAATTCATTAGATAATATATTTGAGCTCTCATAGGGTCGTTCCTATGATATTTCAAAGTGTTAAAATTCTTGCCTCGTGTATGCCTGCGCAAAGGTTCCCAAACCCTAGCACCTTCCCTTCCAAAGTTTGCTCCAGTGATGGCTGCTAGGTTGGGGATTCTATGGTGGATTGTCTGGGGGTTTTGGGCATGGCACCTGGTAGGCTCTATTTGAACTACATGTGTAGGTGCTAGCGGGTGGGGATGACTTTGATTAGCTAGAAACGATTGCTCTAGGGAAGGGGCACCCAATTATTGGTACCCCTCCTAGTTGTCGAAGGATATCTTCTCACCTTGGCTAGTAGGGGTTTCTCTGAGGAAGGGGTACCCAATTGTTGTTACCCCTCCTTATTGTGGAAGTAAACCTGCTCTCCTTGGCTTTTCTGCGACTTCTATGGGATGTGCTTTTAGCAGCATCGTTCCCTGATGGTCTACGTAGAGTGCCTGCTTGCAAGGGACGGATGTTGGTTAGTGTCTCTCTTGCATGATATATAAATGCGTTTGCAGGTTTGTTGCTCTAAGTCACATGAACGGAGAGAAAGAGAGTAATAGAGAATGTGGCATGGAACCTCCTAGAGTGGAGTATTACACATACATGCAAGAGGGAAGAAAAGTGACACAAGATTGGGCCGAGCTACTTACTCACATAGGTCCCCCAATGAACCCATGTAAACCTATTTATTAGTGAAAGAGGTGTTGCAAAAATAGAGAGAGAGAGAGAGGGTTTATAATTAGACCTTCTTTGTTATTAAGAGCGCTACCTTATCCATATACTGACACCATCTGATAGATCTTGAGAGACAAATCATCACTATAAGCCAATTTCAAGTACACATTATAAAGTAATCATTTCATAACATACCTCAAGGTTAACAAAACCACACTAAAAGTAGGGATGTCTAGCCACCTGTAGTATGGATTTGTGATTGATGTTTTTTAAACCAACAAACTGACACAAAATAGGCATGATGTCTAAACAATCAAATTTGCACTATAAATCTATTGTTGCCAAAACTGACAAATTTGTGTACATGTGACCGAGGGATTAGGTGTGACATAAGCTCCAACACATTTACTACTAAATCTACTTCATTGATGATATAATTTGAGTAGATATTGACTTATGACCATGCTCTCCATTGTTGTAAATTGACCTTGCACATCTATGTGACTATCTTTATGAGCATAAATGAAAGATCCTCCACATCTTATATCTAGTAAAAGGCAATGATACTAGACAAATTAGAAAGAAAGAACTTATTAAAATATGATATGTAAAACTTTCTAAAATGACAGTAAAAATCCAAACTTAATTAAGAAAGAAATATAGGCATAATTAAGTATTGGTATGATTTAGCAAGTGAAGCTCATCTTTCTTTTTTAATTGTAAAAAAGTGGTTTGATTATGTTGATATATGCGCTCACACCTATAACTATCAAAATCCTTACAAAATTAATTAGCTTCTCTCCATGTCTGCACTTGGAATATAAACGTGTTGTTGCTTCTCTATGCCTCTTGGAATCTTGATGGTGCTCCCATGGTACCTTTACTAGGTACAACATTGCATAGCTGTTTTGTGGCTCATTGTCACCTCTTGCAGCTCTTGGTCCCTCTCCCCATGATGCTTGATGGATGGGAAATGGCTCAATGTATCTCCACATGGCTCCTTGCCCTGCCACTCGCCAATGGGTTGCTTGCATTATGGGGAAAATACACCATGTACTTTCCCTCTCCATCAAGGCATGAAAGGATATTTAGTGTCCTTTCTTGCAATCAATGCAACCAGGTGGGAGCATTGATCACGAGGGAAAGGACACTACAGATCCTTTTCCTCTCCATCAAGGCATGAGATCTTTAGTGTCCAACATTGCTTATGAGGGAAAGGACACTAAAGGTCCTTTCCCAACTACCAAGGGTTCAAGGGAGGGGACCCAACAAGTGTGAAAGGTGAATTTAGGGCTTGGCATGACGTGTGGAGTTTAATGCATACTTCAAATTCTAACATGAGATGCACTAGTGTTGTGCTTCTTGGTAGAGACCTTGTTGTAGATCTCACTATAGATGTTGCTATTGTTTTAGCCATAGAACAAAGGTTAGGGATGGGTGGGGGAATGGTCCTACTGTGCAATTGTGGGTGTTATGTAGGGTTGATTTTAGCCTTGCACTAGATTTTCTAGGCTTTTATGTCTTTGATTGCTTTATTAGGTTTGTTCTCAAAGGCGGTTGTTGGAAACTTTTTCTAGAACTTTTTGCAAGTATGATATAAAGCAAAAACTGAATTAATTTGTCATGAATATTAATTTCTAACCTTCTAAAAGTATTTTCCAACTTAAATTAGCCACTTAAGATTAGGAAAAATAAAAAGAGAACAAGTGAAATTGATTACGTGACATTGGATCAATCAGTCAAGGTTTGGGACCAAAAGGAGAAAAGTCCATAAAAGAGCAAGGGTAATTAATAACTAATTATCTCAATCAAAGATACAATTCAAGGAAGGATAAATGTATCCCGAGCAGCCTTGATCAAAGGTACATGACAAACGAGATGATCAAGAGTAATCATAGGAGTCTAAAAATAGAAAGTGATTGTGCTAAGCTCAAGTCATTAGAATAACTCTTTAGACTCTAAGTATGAAGTCTTGGAAGCCTTAGGGTGAAATTCTAACTTGCCACAAAATGCCTGAATTTAGCAGGTTTTGGATAGCTTGGCAACACCTCCAAAGCATTGTGCTAAGGTTTTGTACAAGAGGTGAAAGTTTTAAAGTCCAAAGAGTGATTTTTAATTTTGCCAAAGACTATCCTAATTTAGAAGGTCCTAAATTAGCAGATAGATTGTAGCCCTGTGTCAACTTCATAGCCTCCAAGGTTTATGCAAGGTTCTTGCACCCAAGCTAATTAATAAAATGATAAGTTTATGGTTTTTATTAAATGCAAGGGGAAAGCTAAAGACTAAGGTTAGATAATCCCTTCCTCGTTTAGTAAGTTGACTCTAGTCTTTGTTTATTAAGATTGTCTAGGCCACATGTCCAAGGTAGTACATGCTTGTTTTGTATGAACTTAAACAAGTGTGTGAGTGTGTGTGGTGCCTCCACTTACCAAGATGAGTCCTAAGAGAGTGGGGGGGGAGGAGGGGAGATCTAGCATGTAAGCCAAGAGGGAAAAGTATTGGAACATGCTTGAGTTGCATTAGGAGGTGTTCTTACCTCACTCGTCAAGTGTGAAGCATTCTAATTCAAGTTTAGGTGCACACTTGCAAAAGCTATAAAACAGAGGGCTCATTGCATTTTGAGGCTCTTGCTCCTCTCACACACTCTCTCAAGTGTCCAAGTTGGCAAAGAACACACTCTCTCACTCTCTCTCTCTCTCTCTCTCTCATGAGAGCTCTAGAGACGGACTCTATGCTCAAGATCTTGGCTATGGATACAAATCCAAGCCAATGAAATTTTCTTCTTCTCCATCTCTATTATTCTATCACTAAGCTATACTAAGAGCTTGTCCATTATCAGTGTACATGGAATATCAATTCTCTTTCTTGAAAAATACTTCTCTCCACCTTCATCTTCCTCTTTCCCTGCAATTCCTTTCCCCTCGCTGGGGTGTTTAGGGTTTGAGAAGGAGAGTTATACCATGGAATCTTGAAGACACCATCTTCTTGATTCAATCAAGATTCTATAAGAGCGCAAACATGTATTGTAACAATGCTCTCTTTTGAGAGGAGTATAATACAAGTCCTTTTGAAGAGGGGAACCGGTTCAAAGCAAATCCAATGCTCATGAAGTTGTCAATCTTAATTGGTTATTTTCTTTGAATTATGAAATGGTTAAAATGTTTTAAATGTGTGCTTGTGTAAAGAAATCAACTCGATACAACCTATGTTCTCCTTGTTATCTCTCTCTCTTAAAGGAAAACCCTCTCCTTTCAAAGGTAAATTTTGTTGAAACCTAAAGTAAGTGTTACATTCTTTGACATTGGTATAAGAGCTGAGATGTCTCTTTTCTTGCCTAAGAAGAGAGGTGCTTGAGTAATGTATGAAAGGTTGGAGTTGTTCATTGCAATAGGGTAAGTTGGACTGGGATTTATTAACTTGGTTGGTATGCATGATTACAGGGTACAAGGGACACCATCGGGATTTATTAACTTGATTGGTATCCATGTTTACAAGGTACAAGAGACACCATCAAGATCTATGGTCTTAATAATAGAGTCTTGAGGACTTGTCTATGGCTTAACCGTTATTGAGCTATTAGTCGCCCAATAGGAATCGATGCCAGCCTCAGACTATTAAACCTACTCCACCACTCTTTGCAATCAACAATATTCTAAACCACAAGTGTAGTTACTCAAGTGCTAATTTTCAAGGGATAAGAGGAGTGGTAGACAAAGTTTTGGAAGTGCCAAGGAAGAATTAGCATAAGAAAATTTAGTCAAGGAGCAACATAATCAAGAGAATGTAATTAATATTTACAACTTAGAATTGGCTCATGATATAGCTTTCAATGATGGTTACAAAGTTTTCAACTACCTTGTTGACAACTTACAAGAAGCAATTGGAGACCCTTATGCAAGCGGAGGTTCAAAGCAAAATTCAAGCTCTTCAAGCCCAAGTTCAGCTCAAAGCCAACAGAAGCCAAAGAATCAACTGAGCCAAAGGGGAAGAACAATGCGACACAATATTCTCCCAAGGCTAACAACAACAACAAAGGAAAGGCAAAAGAAAAGGGCTACAAAGGTAAAACTAAACTTTCTCCTGAAGAGATTGAACGTTATCATAAAGATAACAAGTGTTTCAAGTGTGGAGAGTAAGGTCATGTTTCCCGTTCATGTCCCATGAGAAGTGAACGTAAGGACCCTCTTAGAGTCACCATGGTGGAAGCTCTAAAAGAGGAAGGCCATTGCAAAGGAGTCCCACTCTCTTATGCTTGGGGAAAAGTAAAAGAGCATGACGCTTTCATATTCTTTGACCTGACTCTACCCACAACTTTATTTTTGTTGAGCTAGCTACCAAGCTAGGAATTCATGACTTTGAGATGGGAGATGTGGTACAAGCAAATGGAGCTTTCAAAGGGTAAGAGGTCTGAGTAACTCCGTTGATTGGGAAGCTAAGGCTCCATGTGCAAAGCTATGTTGATAAAGAAAATTTCTTCATCTCTCCACTCAAGCATGAAGATGTTATCCTAGGGGCATCATGGTTTGATTGCATGGCTGCCACTATGAAGTTTCCATAGAGAAAATTCATATTTTCCTATTGAGACAAGGATGTTACTGAATGTTAATAGTGTGAGCAACACTATACCTCTTGTACATACTCAAACTTTAGACAAAGTAATGAAAATGTCTCTTTCTTGTTACATGGTTTTTGTCAAGGAGTCTAAGACAGATGCATGTGTTCCTAATGAAGTTAAAAATGAAACTAAAGAGGAATTAGAACTTTCTATTTTCCTAAATAATTTTCAAGATGTGTTTACGTATGACATTCCTAGGGAGCTAACTCCCAATGTGTTTACGTATGACATTCCTAGGGAGCTAACTCCCAAAAGGGGACAAGATGATCATTCCATAGAACTTCTATCCGATATCTCACCTGCTTATAAGCCTCCTTATCGAGTCTCGCTGGCTCAACAAGAGGAGATTATGAGGCAAATGAACAAGCTTTTGGAGAAAGGGATGGTCATTCCTAGTTCATCCCCATTGTGTTCCCGTTCAACTAGTACAAAAGAAAGATGGTACTTATAGAATGTGTGTGGACTATCTGACACTTAATTGGATAACCATAAAGAATAGATTTCATGTTCCAAGGATAGAAGAGCTATTTGATAAACTACAAGGGTTTATCTACTTTAGTAGAATAGATCTCAAAAGTGCCTTGGAGGACTTTTTTCTTCAAGAAGGGCATGCCAAAGCATAAAACAGTAGGAGATTGGATGACCAAGAAAAGAATCTAGGCATATATGAAAAAGAGCTATTAGCTATCTACATGTCCTAGATGCCTGGAAGCATTATCTCCTAGGCACCCCATTTATTTTGCACACAAATCATCAAAGTCTTAAATACTCTTCGACAAAAATTAAATTAAGTGGTAATCAAATGAGGGGGGCAAACACTTTCTCACAATTTTATTTTCATGTTGCTCACATAGCTGGTAAGCATAACCAAGTGGGTGATGCACTTTTACGAAGGCCAAGGGTGAATGATGTATCAATAGCTACTCACAATGATCTATCTTCTATGATAGATGAGTACGCTACGGATCCACACTTCAAAGATGTAATATCAGCTAATGCATTGGGAAGAAAGAGGAATCATACAATGTGCAAGATGGCTATCTTCTCTATGGCAATAGACTATGTGTTACACATAATCTACGTGAAAGGTTATGTATGAATCTCATGTTCCACCTTATGCGGGACATAGAGGGATTCAAGCTACTCTCAAGGGAGTAGAGATATCCTTTTATTGGCCAACAATGAAGGCAAACATATCGAACTATGTTGCCAAATGCATTGAAGACAAAGTATAATAGAGAGAAGCGGCCTGGCTTGCTTAGTCATTACCTATACTTGATTCCCCGTGGGGAAGTATATCCATGGATTTTATCTTTGGTTTACCCAAGTCCATACATGGGAATATAGACAATAGTAGATTGGTTTAGCAAGCAAGTGCATTTTAAACCGATCAAAAAGACTATTAAAGCACAACATATGGCAACCCTCTTTATCTCACAAGTCTTTAAGTACCATGGCTTACCAACGTCTATAGTATCTAATACACATCCAAGAATGACCAGTAATTTTTGGAAGGGTCTCTTTGAGAATTTAGGTACTACGTTGAATTTGTCCTCCGCCTATCACCCACAAACAAATGGCCAAAGTGGGATAGAAAATTCAACTATCATTGATTTACTTAAAGCCTATGTTGCGGAAGTAGATCAAATAGATCAATCGGAAAAGTATTTAACCTTAGTAGAGTATGCATAAAATAAAATTGTTCATACTTCTACGGGAAAGGCACCCTTTAAGGTAATTGAAGGAAGACCCAAGCTCCCATTGATAGTCAAGAAACTCGGGAACATATTTGTTGCTAATGAGTATAGCAGAGATCTTTAGAAATCTATGTGAATGATAAGAGAAGCTATACCCATCACGCAACAGAGGAAAAAGGCTATTGTTGATAAGCATAAACGAGCCTTGACCTTCAAAGAAAATAATTGGGTATTTCTCAGGTTTCCAAAAGCACGTCTAAGTCATACTATGGGCAAGGGAACACAAGGGTCGCTAGAAATATTATGCTAAGTTAGCAAAAATATATTATGGCCCATTTCAAATTCTTAAGCCTATCAATGAAACAACTTATAAGTTCAGGTTACCAAGTAACTATCTACATAAGCCCTACATTTAGAGAGAGAGAGAGAGAGAGAGAGAGCTCTAATTTGCTTTCTTTCATGGATAATAAACTAAAGCGCTCTCTCTCTCTCTCTCTCTCTCTCTCTCTCTCTCTCCCCCAATATTTATTCCATTCCTCAATAGAGTTATCATCCCCTCTCTCTCTATTTGATTTATGGCCCATTTCAGTGCATTTCAAGAGCAAAATTCTTTGATAGGAAGCTCCTCAAGCACTTTTTGTGCTTTATAAAGTGCAACACATCTTGCATACATGTCAACCAAGGCAGTGCCGAGCACAACATTTTATTTCGACAATCCCTAACTAACAATATCATCGTGAATTCTTTTGCCCATAACATCTTGTGTAATGCCACACGCCTTCAAGGTGCAAGTGTATGTGATTGCATTTGGAGAGATTCCCTCTCGTGACCCCGATCCTTGCCTTCAAGATGCAAGCGTATGTGATTGCATTTGGACTGAAAACCCTTGCTTTGCATCCAACAAAAGCAGTCTAGAGCTTCTTGACCCTGCTGAAGTTTGACGTATCCCACAATCAGTGCATTTTAAGAGACAACATCCTGGACAAGAATCTCCTCAAGCACTTTTTTTGCTATATGAATTGCACCACTTTGGCATACATGTCGACCAAGGCAGTACCCAATGTATGTGATTGCATCTGGAGAGACACCCTCGCTTCGTATCCACCGGAAACAACCCTAAGCTTCTTCGAACGGCATATCCCGCAATCAATACATTCCAAGAGACCACATCCCAAAGAGGAAGCTCCTCAAGCTTCTTCGAACGGCATATCCCGCAATCAATACATTCCAAGAGACCACATCCCAAAGAGGAAGCTCCTCAAGTACTTGTTGTGCTTTATGAAGTGCACCACATTTGGCATACATGTCGACCAAGGCAGTGCCAAGCACAACATTTTCTTTCAACGGCATCATCATGAATTCTTTTGGCCATATCAGCATCTTGGGCATATCCCACAATCAGTGCAATCCAAGAGAAGATATCCCGAACAGGATTGCAAGTGTATGTGATTGCATTTGGAAAGACGCCCTCACTCTCCATCTGCTTAAAACACCAGAGCCTTTTCACCCTGACCCTTGTCTTCAAGATGCATGTGTATGTGATTGCATCTAGAGAGACACCCTCACTTCGCATCCGCCGAAAAAAGCCCAGAGCTTTATGGCCCTGCCCAAGTTGGACATATCCCGCAATCAACGCATTCCAAGACACGACATCCTCGATAGGAAGCTCCTCAAGTTATTTTTGTGCTTAATGAAGTGCACCACATCCAGCATACATGTCGAGCAAGGTAGTGTCAAGCACGACATTTTCTTTTGACAACCTTTGACTAACCATATCATCATAAATTCTTTTTCCCATATCAGTATCTCATGTAATGCCACATGCCTTCAAGGTGCTAGTGTATGTGATTGCATTTGAAGAGATGCCCTCTCTCTCCATCTGCTAACCTTCAAGATGCAAGCGTATGTGATTGTATCTTGAGTGAAAACCCTCGCTTCACATCCACCAAAAACAGCACAGAGCTTCTTGGCCCTGCCCAAGTTGGGCATATCCGGTAATTAGTGCCTTCCAAGAGATAACATCCTAGACAAGAAGCTCCTCAAGCACTTTTTACGCTTTATGAAGTGTACCACATTTGGCATACATGTCGACCAAGGGAGTGCCACACTCGGTGCTATGAAGAATGATAATTCTTGTGAGAAGTCGTTTGTTGCCTTCAGAGACGTGCTAATGATGCATACTTGTCGATTAAAGGCATTGGTGATGTGGGGTTGACAACATTTATTGGTGATGCATTGTACATGTCAAGGATATGTAAAAGCTTAATCTTTGTTTCCTTTCACAACGATTGGCTTCTAGGTTCAATTACTTGTAAATAGTCTATACTATCTATAATAGGGGAAGGGATTCCGGTCCCTTCCTCCAACCACGGTCAAATGCTTTAGAAGGGACTCTAAAGCATTTGACCAGTGTGCTCTGACTCTCAAGAGTCAGCCGATGTGAGAGAGAGAGAGAGAGAGAGAGAGAGAGAGAGAGAGAGAGAGTTTTGTTATGCGAGCGCCAAAGAGTAGGTTGAGAATAGCAATACCACTACACGCAACGAGTCCTGACCATAGGCGTGCACGGACACTCACAGATTCTATTTCTTGAACTCGGAGAATCGCTAAGAAAGCATCAATATCCGCTCAACAAGCAAACATGGAGGAAAAGAGAATAACTCTTTCATTTGTGAGCTCACTTAAAGACTGTGCTACGAAGAAAGATTTGTAACAAGGCACCATGATACATGTTGATATTCGTGATAGTGGGTTGCTTGAAAAGAACTCATACGTAGGCAACAAGTTAGTCAGTATGTCAAGTGTGGTGGACTTGACAAAGCGCAAAATCTAGTCGAGGAGCTTCCTATTCACACTATTGTCTCATGGATTGCAAGATATGTCCCATAGGGTCGGGGTCAGGAAGCTCTATGCTGTTTTCAATAGATGCATAGAGAGGGCATCTCTTAAAGTGCAATCACGTACACTTGCACCTTGACAGCATGTGGCATTACACCAGACACAGAGCTTCCTCCTCTATACCCCCTCTTCAAGCTTGATATTGCAGTCGGCCTCTTCAGATGGCAATAGAGACTTGGTCTACCCTTACCTAACCAATGTAGGTATAAAGACGACAAGTGTGGCTCTGTATCGGTAAGCTCTCCATACAAGTGCACCAAGAGCACTAACGGTGTCCTTATTCATCAACACCCTCAAACACACCTCTTTCATCCACAAAAACAACATTCTCATTTTTATATTCTTGGCGGTTAAGTGCACCGGATCCACGGTCTTATCACGGATGCCTTGCCGAATGTGTTCCCAAACATAGGTAATGATTTCCCTTTGTCTCAATCCACTATGGTGAAAATGGTGAAGTCCATTTCCGCCGCAATGGATTGAAACAAAGAAGCAATGTTTGGGAACACATCCGGCAAGGCATCCGTGATAAGCTCGTAGATCCGGTGCACTTGGAAGGGTTTGTGCAAGCAATGGCCAAGAAATTCGAGAACATCCAGCAAGGCATCTGTGATAAGATCGTAGATCCGATGCACTTGGAAGGATTTGTCACAAACTGCTGACATGTCAAAGACCTGAAGAAGGGAGCCAACTTGCAGATGCCGGCCGCGGGGCCTAAAACCTAAGAAGAACAAGTAACAGAAGAATAAGTCCTACCAACTTATGGGGACCCCGTTCGATGGGGCCCCAAGTGACATAAAGGATTAAAATAAAGCAGGACCCACACACACACACACACACACACACACAGAAAAGGCTGGCGGAGCAGCTGATGACGTGGTAGTTGTACGAAAATTCCAAAAATTGCGTTGACATCATGACGTGGCAGACTGTACGAATTTCCGCGCCTTGTGCTGACTGCTATACGTGATTTACACTGGCAACTTTTTGGCTTTTCTTTTGGACCAAATGCTTTTGAGTTTGAAGAATTTTTATTGTAAACTGTTTTTGGGGCCTAGGGCCTTTGAATATGAGGCCATGGGCTCATTCTTGGGCATACTTCCTGGAGAAGGTGCAGAGTCTGGAGTACCAGCTTGTACTGTGTTGATGCAATATGAAGAAATACCGAAAGGGGCGCCAAGGTTTGGGGCCAATACTCTTTGGGGTGGAATTTCACCACTCCGTGTTGCATGTTGTCTCTCTCTCTCAATTCAGCTGTTATTGAAGTGTTAAAAGTCTGTTCAATCTGTTCTTTTTTATTAGCACGTGGTGCCCATCTTGTAACAAGATTTATAAAAGTAATGGCCATTTATGCAACGGATCTACAGTCTTATCACGGATGCCTTGCCGGATGTGTTCTCGAACAAAGGTAATGGTTGTGGCAGTTGCATGGAGGCAATTTTTGGACTTGGACGCTAGTATGTTCGGGAACACATCCGGCAAGGCATCCGTGATACGATCGTAGATCCGGTGCACTTGGAAGGTTTTATGCAAGCAATGGCCAAGAAGTTCGGGAACATCCAGCACGGCATCCATGATAAGATCGTAGATCCGATGCACTTTGGGGGGGGGGGGGGGGGGGGGAGGGAGAGAGAGAGAGAGAGAGTGCACGACACACGACGGGGAGTGGTAGAGTTCCACCCCAAGAGAGCATTCGCCCCAAACCTTGGTGCCTCTTTCGGTATTTCTTTATATTGCTTGAACTCAATACAATGTAGGTACTCACGCTCTGCACCTTCACTCAGAAGAATGCCAGAGACTGAGCCCTCTGCACATATTTAACGGCCCTTCGCCAATGAAAAGCAGTTACATGAAAATCTTGAAACTCAAAAGCACCTGATCCCAAAAGCACTAGCGTCCAAAAACTACCTCCATACAACTACCACAACCATTACCTTTGTTCGGAAACACATCCGGCAAGGCATCCGTGATAAGATTGTAGATCCGTTGCATAAATGGCCATTACTTGCATAAAAGAACACATCAAGATTGCCCTCCATCTCTTAACACGTCCATTGCCATCCTAGACATATAATTCTTTGAAGGGTCTGGATTCAAAACTCATAATATTTTGGACTCCAAATGATTCCCAAAACCTTTCAATGCATATAGCTACTTGCCATGGATATCTTGACAACCCACCTCTCCAAAAGCAGCCTTTATTAGAGTGGAACTTACGAGATACATACTTAGAGAAAGCTTCTTAGAGGGATACCTTGAAATTCAAAGCCACTTTTATAGTAGGCTAAAGGGTTATCCTAGGGCTTTCCTCCTCAAGATCTTCCACTCTATCTCGTTTCTTGAGAAAAAAACTCTCTTGGCCTCCAACACCCCATCACAAAGGTTTTCCTCGCAGTCCTCAAACTCCCGTTCTCCCCCGAAACTCAAAAACTTGATCCCTCCTCCCATATTAGAAAACCTATTGCACGTGCTTGCCAAAATGTTCCCCACCTTGCTACACTCCCTATACCTACCATTTGTTGGACTAATGGCCATAACCTACATGGCTTGCTTACATGGCACTACCCACCCTAATGCTCTTCCGTTTTTTAATCCTTTTTTGACTTTTTAATCACAGATAATGCAGATGACTCCTCCTGGCCTTCTCTACAATACCTTGAAGCATTCATGGAAGCCCTTACTTTAGCCTCTTCTTAAACCCTTTCATTAAACTAGATTCTCTCCTCCCTCCCTTTTTTGGTCAGCCTTAAAAGAATTTTGTTATATCTCTTCTACCTACTTGTTAGGTGTGTGATGTTTTTGAAAAGAGATCGTCATTCCACCATCCCGTACTTGCTTAGTCCCCTCTCTATTTGCAATATAATCCACTTTCAAGTAAAGCGTGGTTTTAAATCCCCCCCCCCCCCCCTCTTCTCTCCCTCTCTTTCCTTTGTAAAATACCTTCCTTTCTCTCTTTGTGACTCCCTCTACCCTTTAAAAACTCTACCTACCTTCCTTTCATTTATTTATAAAATCTGCCCTTCTGATGACTTCCCATAACCAACTTCCTATATGAACCCCCCTCCCATCCCCATTTTTGTCAAACTTTCACCCTTCTCTCCCTCTTTGTCACTCCCGCTTATGAGATCCTCCTAGGAGCGAAACACGTTTAGGTCTAACCCTTTACCTCCCTATCAACCACCCCTCTCCTCTCTCTAAGCAATTAAACTTCGCTTGTATTTCTTCTTTGAATTTGATTAATATGCTTCTACAACCTTGTTTTGGGTCCCTGCCCTCTCTTTTGGAGTGTTTCGCACTCTTTACGCATCAATTTTTTAACCACTTTTTGTTCTAATCAGCACAAGTTGTCACAAACTGCTATGTGTCAAGCCACGTAAGAACGGGGCCAGCCTACAGATCCCTCTCGAGGGGCCTAAACCCTGAGTGAAGAAGCAACAACAGCAGAAGAAGTTTTACCAACTTGCAAAGTCTTGCCGAGCGGCCTTTTTTTAAAAGAGTTCCCCCGTTCCATGGGGCCCAAGCGACATGAAGACATTAAAATAAAGCGAACCTCTACACACATACACACTCAAAGAGATGACATGGCAACTGTACCGACGCTCGCAAAACACGATGACATGCTGGTGTGGTAGTCTGTACGGATTTCTGCAATTTGCGCTGGCATGATGACGTGGCAGGTATACGGATTTCTGTGATTTACACTGGGCAGCTTTGGGCGCCAACTTTTGGGACCAAATGCTTTTGAGTTTGAAGCTTTTCATGTAAACTACTTTTCATAGGCCAAGGGCCTTTAAATATGTGCTCAGGGCTCAGTCTCTAGCACTCTTCCAGGTGAAGGTGTAGAGCGTGAGTACCGGCATTGTACCGAGTTCAAGGAGTATAAAAAAATACCGAGAGGGGCGCCAAGGTTTGAGGCCAATTCTCTCTCGGGATGGAACTCCGCCACTCCCCGTCTCGTGTCATGCATCTATTTCTGTTCACTTGTTATTTGACGTGCTTAAAGTTGTTCACTCTGTTCTTTTCGGTTGGCACGTGGTGCCCGTCCCCGTGACAGTGGTATCAGAGCTTCACGCATGTGCTTTTTTGAAAGCATACCGGTCCTATCAAAGAGGAGACAGAGCAAGATGGCACTTCCAGATTTTACAAAAATCTTCATGTCCCGACACCGAACTTATTAGCCACTCCCACCCTTACTCCACCGCACATCGAGCGTGCTCCCGTCTTCATAGCTCTGTCTTAAAGGGCATAAGCCATAAGGAATTCAAGATCACTTGCACGAGAAGGATTAAAAAAAAATTTCGAGCCACTGTTTTTCTCAAAGGCAGTGCCGTGAAGTGGACGACGCTTATAGCTACCAAGCCCTATACTCCAAGGACTTGGCAAGCTTTCAAGAAAATTTTTGTCTGAAGTTATATGCCTTCACACATCTTTCTTCGAAGTGCAGCTTCTGGCAGAGTGGGGTATTCTAAAATGCTTGCCACAGAAACCCTAGCAGATTATAACTTGAAATTCTCGACTCTCGTAATACGAGAACTTGTTTGGTGATCCTGTTTGGAATTTGTTTGAAATGGATGGTATCTATTTTAAACCTCTTGGTACCGATTTGAATTGTTGACTCTTGTTGAAATATTGGTTTCAATGATTGGTGATTTATTCCCGGGTGGAGTACTGAAGAGAATTAATGTTTGAGAATGCTTGTTCATACTCATGGCCCAGACCCTTGTGGTTAACTGCTGGTGGAATATTGAATGTTTGAGAAGTGTTGTTGTTACTCATCGTCCGGACCCTTGTGGTTATTTATGGGGGGAGTATTGTTGTGGTTACTCATGGCCCGGACCCTTGTGGTTAATTATGGGGGGAGTATTGTTGTTGTTACTCATGGCCCGGACCCTTATGGTTATTGACAAGGGAAGTATTGTTATTGTTACTCACGGTCGGGACCTAGATGGGTATTTACGGGGGAAGTATTAAGAAGTCTGAGTAGTGGTTACTCTCAGCACCTCCAAACGACATAGGCTGCGGTTTGTGGGGCATTTGTAGAAGGCCTCTATGTCCCATGGCCCGGACCTTTTTAGGTTATTTGCCGGAGGAGTGATGAGGAAGTCGTTGAACAGCTCATGATCCGGACCAAGATGGTTATTTGCAGAGGGAGTGTTCATCGACGGTTCTATGTTTTTATGTCTTGTAACATGCATATGTGAGCATTTGGGTTGAAGTGTGATGTGCCAACCATTGAATATTCCTTATTGGATGAGATTTTTCTGGGAAACCAACGACCCGCGATATTAAGAGCTCCAATCTGGAATGAGACTTCTTATTGGATGAGATTCTTCTGGGAAGCCAACGACCCAAGAAATCAAGAGCTTCGATCTGGAATGAGACTCCTTATTATATGAATTTTTTTCTAGAAAGCCAACAACCCAGGATATCAAGAGCTCCAATCTGGAATGAGCAAGCTGATTGTCCCTCAGATTGTCCCTCAGAATGACCCTCGGAAATTTTTGAGCTAACTTGAGTTGTTTTGCAGATATGCTGTAATCGCGGACGATTACTTTCTTTCAAGAAGAAGGGATGTCACAAACTGCTGATGTGTCAAGCCACGGAAGAACGGAGCCAACCCGTAGTTCCCTCTTGAGGGGCCTCAACCCTGAGTGAAGCAGCAGCAACAACAGAAGAAGTTTTACCAACTTGCAAAGTCTTGCTGAGTGGCCTTTTTTTCAAAAGAAGTTCCCACCAACTTACGGGACCCCGTTCGATGGGGCCCAAGCGAAATAAAAATATTAAAATAAAGCGGGACGTCTACACACATACACACAAAGCGATGACATGGCAGTTGTATGAACGCCTACAAAACGCGCTCGCATGCTGACGTGGCACCCTATACGGATTTCTACAATTCGCATTGAGATGCTAACGTGGCATGTGTATGGATTTCCGTGATTTACGCTAGGCAGCTTTGGGCGCCAGCTTTTGGTACCAGATGCTTTTGAGTTTGAAGCTTTTCATGTAAACTTCATAGGCCAAGGGCCTTTAAATATGTGCATAGTTCTCAGTCTCTAGCACTCTTCCAGGTGAAGGTGCAGAGCGTGAGTACCGGCATTGTACCGAGTTCAAGTAATATAAAGAAATACCAAAAGGGGCGCCAAGGTTTGGGGCCAGTGCTCTCTCTCGGGGTGGAACTCCGCCACTCCCCATCTCGTGTCGTGCATCTCTTTCTGTTCACTTGTTATTTGAAGTGCTTAAAGTTGTTCACTCTGTTCTTTTCCATTGGCACGTGGTGCCCGTCCCTATGACATAAGTAGCCCTCTGGGTCCCAAGAGAACATATATGTATGTATGTACACACACCTAGGTGAATCCAAGATAAGCCTGGATTCACCTTTAATGGAAAAAGAAAGGCAGCATATGTTTAAAAATGTCCCAAGAGTCTTACAACCCTAAACATCAAGATAATTGCTAGCAACGTCGGCCAACAGGCCTTGCATACAAGTACAGCATTGATTGATGAGATATTAATGAATCCTATAAATAAGACTATGAGCTATCCGCTGTAATTAGACTACAGACACTTGCTATGCCTATAAGGACATCCAAGCTAGAGTGACACCCAGCGGCATAGGATAGCAATTCTTCGGGTGTCGTGCTACGCCAAACTACTAAGTAGCTTCGGGTTCCCTAGCTATGGGGTGAGCCAATGTGGCTGGGACATGAGTCAAATTCCTGTCTGCCATGTAATGAATTCTATAAGAGCACTAAAAGCAATCTTCTTGTAGATCTGGCATCCAATAACAATCAACTTTTCCCTACAACCAACCGTCTTGTACCTAGACCACTTTCCCAACACTTTCTATCACCAAAAACTTGCATAACCAATTGCTAAGCATTTTAAGCTCTAACTGCCACGACCCTTGGAAAAAGTCACTGAGAGAACTCTAGATATATAACCTGCATTTTTGCTATGCTGCTTGAAGCATCAGGTCACTTTTACTACACTTTCTTGACTAACAGTAGTTAGAGTGCTGTTCCACAATCCTTCTGAGCTCTTGAAATCCACAAGCACTGCTAATCGTCTTCTTCAAACAGCAATAAATAAAGGCAAGCAGAAGATGAAACGCCATTACTGTAAGGCAAATGATCCAGCTTCATATGTCATCGATGCGCAGTTGAGCCACAGCTGCTTGAAGATCATTCATAGCAGCATCACCTCGCTCTAAGACCAATCTCATGCTTGCAATCTTCTCTGATAAGAAGCTAAGGTTTGAACCGACTTTAGCCGCAACTTGATTGGCAGAAATAAGAGCAGAGTATAGCTGTTTCAAATGCCGTCAACCCAAACAAGTTAAGCACATTCCAAACACCATAAAATTTCGTACCAGTGAGACTAGCCATATACCTGCTGTGTCAAACTTGTCCAATAGTGGCCTGAGCTTGCCAAACCCAGTTCCAAATCTTTGTATGTCCTCTGCAAAATGACAATGAGATCAGGAGACCTGGGAAGCTATCAAATACATATATAGACAGTAGGAATCAAGACCCCAATGTTTTAGTTTTTCAAAAAGTTGCAGACCTATCCTGGCTAGCCACGTTTGCTGCAGGCCTGATTTGGTAACTTTTCCTGTCAGGAAACGTTTCCCAAACATTTCGGGTATCATATTGAGGAGTCTGGCAACGTTTCCTACATTTCTTGCATTTTTGGGCTTGGGAGACATTCCCGACCATTTTATGCCTGCAACCAACATCTCTTATTGGTATGGATCCCACGTAGATTGACATAAAAACGAGGACTTTTGCGATATCGAGGGCTGATGCAAACAAGTAGCAAATTGAAACAAGTTACCGCAGTAAAATCTCTCATAGAAGCCTCCCTCGATATTGAGGGCTGATGCAAAAACATGGCAAATTGAAACGAGTTATCGCAGTAAAATCTCTCATAGAAGCCTCCCGAAGCGTGTTGTAGTGTCTCCAAACAGTCCTCAGCCTTCTTGCTCTGACACCATGAAGGAATGAAAACAAGAGAGAGGAACACTGAGAAAGAAAGAGAGGCACAGATAGAGAGAGAGAATGAAACAAAACAACTCAATAACTCAAGAGAGTACCCATACAATTGGATGTTTATACTAGTGAAGGTGGCCTAGGGTATGCTAAAATGAAGGCAGTCTAGAGTAGGCGCTAAAAAACACGCCACTTCATCTAAAGGGGGAACGTGAACAAAACATGATCAACTGAATATAACAGGTCCAGGATAATAGTAAGCTGCCATAAAAGGATCTCTAACAGCACCCAATACCACCACAAGAGTACCTAACTATAGAGACACACACATGACTCATCCAAGCAATCTTTTGATCTAAACAAAGAGAATTGAACTCCATGGATACACATAAATCATCCTTTGCAACTGACATGAACTCCCAATCTCTCATCTCTAGCACACAGTTGCGAGACATACGAGAGTGTTACGTTCCCAAACATCAGGATGTATGCCTGAGCTATGTTTGGCCGAGTGTGAACGTGGCTGTAATGTGCAGCAGAAGTGATTGATGGTGAATGCACCCAAGGGCCAATACCACCACAAGAGTACCTAATTATAGAGACACACACACGCACATGACTCATCCAAGCAATATTTTGATCTAAACAAAGAGAATTAAACTCCATGGATATCCGACACACGAAAACCATCCTCTGCAAAAAACTGACCTAAAAAAGAGATTAATCATTAAAAATAAGAAAATAGTCCAATTAGCAACAGTCCCCCCGTCGCACTTAGCAAGTTGGTGGATACTAGGAAGTGAACTCAATAAAGGCATAAAGTCAAGGTGTGATCACCAACAGAAAGTATCCGACAATTGGGCCACATTGCACTTTTGGATGCGGTCCCAATGAGGATAGATGGTCAGATGACCAGTGGGAGCCCAACGAAAGCATCTCCTAGAAATTAGGGAACTCCTATTTTGGGCCGTGAAATGTGTTCGCGTCATTACCTTCGGAATGACAAGGGGAACATTTTACAACTCTACTGCGAAGTCAACTGGGCAACCAATCGGGAGATTTTTAGGCGGTAACCCCGAAACGGGAAAAAGCTTGTAATCGTGCCAAGTGGCAAAATTCTGAGCACTTACCTCATACAAAAAATGGGGCGCTGATTTTTAAGCTGGGAGAGGCCACTTTTTGCAGTTTGTCACAGGTTAAGAGCTATGGAGTGCTTCCTTTCGACTCTATGTACAGTGTGGTGCTAGGAGTGATACCCTGCACACTACACACTGCTCTCTCTCTCCCCTACGTGCAGTTATGTGATGCCCCACAAGAGGGCTCTTCATTTGATTGATGTACAGCTGTGTGGTTTCATGCTTTTGTACTGAGGCAAGAGCCTCCTTGAGCAGGAACAGGGCTAGCTAACTGCTACTCCAAAGCAGGCACTGGTGATGGTCATAACCTCACCGTACAGGTGCATTTTCAGCGTTGTGTATGTGCTGTAATTTGACTGTTTTTCAGCCATACGGACGCCACAACCATTGAGAACTGTGCCCCATTGGCAGAGAACAGCTTGGGAACTGTTTAGGACTGAAAACAGGGCAAAAACCAATAAATACAGCGTGTTGAATTTACTGTTTTTGGGCAAGAATCAGAGGGTTTATGCCAGTGGAAGTGAGTTCCAGCAGGGGAATTGGTTTCGCGCAAGTCTTGGGGCTGTTATGCTGCCGAGATTTGGCCAAAACAGGTGGTATCTAGCTGAATACAGGTAAAGGATTCCCAGGACTCTACTTTGTAATTTACCCTCTCAAAGTATAAAAGAAATACAGAAAGGGGCACCAATTTTGGGGACCACAGGTGGTCGGCGTCTGCTCGGGGCATTCTAGCTTCCGAGCTCAGTTTTCAGCCCTAAACCTGCAGATTTTCAGCGACAAAGACCATCAGAAAACAGCCCCAAAAACAGCGTTTTTCGGTAACAACAGATTTCAGCCCATAGCGTTTTTGGACAGCAGATACAAGATTGCAGATTTCAGCCCTTGTAACAAAATGCTGACGCATCAAAGCCTAAAGAATGGAGCCAACTTCCAGATGATGTGGTTGCCCGAGAGCAGAAACCCTAACCCTAATTTCTGCCAAAAACCCTAACTGCTGAAACCCTAATTCTGGAAACCCTAACCATAAAACCTGCAAACCCTAATTATGAAAACCCTAACCCTAAAACCTGCAAACCCTAATTCTAAAAGCCCTAAGAAGAACAAGTAATAGAAGAAGTCCTACCAACTTATGGGGACCCCGTCCGATGGGGCCCCAAGTGACATAAAAGCATTAAAAATAAAGCAGAACAGACTCAAAAGACTTTGCACATCAAAATATGATGATGTGGCACCTGTAAGGACGTCCCGGAATTCGCGGCAGATTTTTAGGGATATCCCGAAATTTTAGGAAAGTGATTTTTTGGGGTCAGCTTTTCATATTTGATGCTTTTAGGCTTTGGGCCTTTAAATATGAGCCTTGGGGGCCCTCTCTGGCACTTTTTAGCGCGCAGATTGCAGAGCAGGTGCTCCTCGGCTGTTGTACTTTGTGAATCGGCAGTAATATAAAGAAATACCGAAAGGGGCGCCAAGGTTTGGGGCCAATACTCTCTGGGGTGGAATTCCGCCACTCTGTGTCACGTGTCGTCTCTCTCTCTCTTTCAGTTCACTTGTTATTGAAGTGCTAAAAGTTTGTTTAGTCTGTTCTTTTCTATTGGCACGTGGTGCCCGCCTTGTGACAGCCCTAGTGTCGGCCTCGTCATCCCCGTCATCGTCATCGACATAGCCTACACTTGCATCAGCTTCATGCATCATCATTGTACCCGTCTGTGCAATCAATCATAGACCACTCTCGCCAACAAGAGTGGGGCCTTCGGAGGAGGGTTTTACAACAGTCTCTGGTGTCGTATCTCTCTTCTCTCTCTATCTCTCAGTCTCATACACTTGCACGCACAATGTCCATTCACTTTGTTCGTGATGATAGCATTCTCTCATTAAGAACGGAAGGCTCTACCTTCCATAAGAACAAAAGGAGCCTTGAGCACAGTTCAGAGCACTCATCTTGAGCAAAGCGCAAACATTCATTCCGCTACACCTAACATCGGTATCAGAGCTTTGGTAGTGTTCTGTATCACTCAAGGAAAGAACCACAAGAATCACAAGATTTTATTTTTTTTGCTTGTTGCGGTCGCACGAACCCAAGTTCGCTTGGGCATCTCGATTCCTAATCATGTTTTTAAAGAGTGACAGGAATCCCAAGAAAGAAGGGCTTGTCCAGCCTCCCCTTGTGTCTCTTTTCACTCATTGAGAGCGGACCGTGCGCTTACCGGCCGGCCAATCGACGTGAGGTGGGAAAAAGCAACCTTGGTGTGAGCGCAAGGCCGCCAAGGGGTGCGCCCGCGGAAAAGAGTAGAACTCGGGTGAAGAGAAGATCCTTCTCAAACACGGTTTGCAAGCAAAAGACAACCTCAAGAACCTCAAGACCTCAAGAACCTCAAGACCTCAAGAACTTAAGAACCCAAGAACCCACGACTTTAGAGGATGGTCATCACTCAAAGCGGAATGGATACTTCGCTTAGAGGTGATGAGCATGAGAGAGGCAAAGACGAATTTTCCCCACCAGGAAGTTTTTCCGACCCTCCTTCCCCATCTACGCCAAGAATTGCACTAACTCCTATGGAGGCTTTAGACCAGATGTTTCTGGGAAGTTAGAACGCGAAGCAAGAAATGCAGAAAGAATGGCAGAAATGAATCACAGACAAAGAAAAGCAGAAATGGATCGCAGACACGCAGAAGACAAAGCAGAAAGAGAAGCAGAAAGAAAGGCAAGACAAGAACAGAGCGAGCGACGCATGCAAGAGTTCTTGCGACTCTTTTCTCAAGTGCCGGCACAGATGCAAGAGATTCATGAGAAGGAGACTCTCTCAGTCTCTTCTTCTCCCAAGCATGACACACAGGATTTGCATGATGATAAGCATGATGATTTGAATGATAATGATGAGCATGATGATTTGAATGCTAATGATGAGCATGATGGTTTGGATGACAATGACAAGCATGATGATTTGCATGATCAAGATGTGATTTCTCACAAGCATGATGAGTTGCATGAAGATGACGTGATTGTTCACGAGGATGATGAGTTAGTTGATGCTTTTTCTAGTGAAGCTAACCTTGTTGTAGATTCGATCAATCACGAAGAACCGATCTTGGCTTTCAAGTCGAGGTCCAAAGAACCCCCACAGGACGATTCGATCATTCAGGAAGAACCGATCTTGGCTCTCGAGCCTAGGTCCAAAGAACCCTCACGGGAAGCATTATGTGTTCGCATGATTGATACGCACGCATTGTACGAGTATTTCATTCGTGATCGTTTCCTGTATTTTAGTCAGCGTCTTTATGTGATCCCTTTTCCTAAGCATGACATATTGTACGTTGAGCATGTTTCACTCATGAATGAGCACAGTTATATGCAGATTGTTCATGAAAAGCTGAAAAGTATGCATTCAAGGAAGTCACATTCCCTGTCTCTTCCTTCAACCTTGGCATGACACATTCGTAGAACGAGCACATGAAAGTATGAGCACCAAGCATGGGCATTTGCGTTGTGAATTGCCACAGTTGATTTCTTTAGATCAGAAGAGAAAGATTCGATCTCATTGTTTGCGTGTGTGTGGTGAACGCTTTGGCACTCCATCTCTTTGTTCATCTACATTGCATGCACAGTCTTTGAGGAAGACGAGGTTTTTTCCAGTCACTTTACATGGAATAGGTATGTTCATGGTTTTGTGTTGGAAATGGTTTCAGGAATTTTCAGCCATGAAGATTCTTGAAGGAGAAAGAAGCATGACTCTAGACGAAGTTGAAGCATCGAAGGAGCCTCAGAAGACTTTGTGTCGCTTTCGGCACGGCCCAAAGAAGCAAGCGTTGCAGACCTTTATGAAGTTCAAGTACCGCACGACCCACACCTCAGAGTGGGCCGGCGAAGAGTCCCTTCCAAGATTCTGGATGCTATTGGCGATCTCCCTTGACGCCATACAGTTCGGTACCAGTACCTCACTTTGAAAAGGAGGGGATGTCACGTGACACATCCAACCCTATGTGTCCGTGGACAAGCTATAGAACGACAAGGGTTCAGTCAGTCCAGTCAGTTTAGATTAGAAGTGATCTGGCACTTTTGTGAGTCTATTCATAGACCGTGCATGCCCAGTCACTTAGTATAGATGCATATCCTCTGGTTGCACACAGCATGATAATAAGCATTCCCATCAGAATCCTTCAAGGGAATTTTCCAGTGCATTTAGCCTATTTTACCTATCTTTGACATTTTTCACTTATTATTTTTAAGTGACTTTTGTTGGAAAGTAAGTAGGGCAATTTTGCTAAGTTTGTATATAAGCAAACTAGAGCTAGCACTATTTGGCAGAAAAGGCAACAGGAGCCAAGCTCAGCAAGCAACTTCTCCAACAAAAACTTGGCGGTACTTCCCTCCAAGCAAGAATCTCCCCTAGCGTTTTCTTCATCCACAGCCTCAGCAAGCTAGCGTTTTTGGAAAGCATCATCGGCTAGCCCCTGCATCAGCCTTGCGTTTTTGCCTCAGCATCATCACCTAGCGTTTTTGGATATCCCTTCCACTAGCGTTTTTGCAGACCACAGCGTTTGCAGTTTTGCAGCGTTTTCAGCCACAGCAGTGCAGCGTTTTCAGCAATGGAATAACTTGCAAGTTCAGCCCCTAAAAGAGTAGCAGATTTAGCCCAGATAGACCATCAGATTCAGCCCTTAAGAACCTCAGTTTTCAGCCCTAAACCTGCAGATTTTCAGCAATAAAGACCATCAGAAAACAGCCCCAAAATCAGCGTTTTTCGGCAACAGCGGATTTCAGCCCATAGCGTTTTTGGACAGCAGATACAAGATTGCAGATTTCAGCCCTAGTGTTGGCCTCGTCATCCCCGTCGTCGACGTCGACATAGCCTAGACTTGCATCAGCTTCATGCATCATCATTGTACCCATTTGTGCAATCAATCGTAGACCACTCTCGCCAATGAGAGTGGGACCTTCGGAGGAGGGTTTTACAACAATCTCTGGTGTCGTATCTCTCTTCTCTCTCTATCTCTCAGTCTCATACACTTGCACGCACAGTGTCCATTCACTTTATTCTCTCATTAAGAACGGAAGGCTCTACCTTCCATAAGAACAAAAAGTCAAGTTTCACTTCCAGATTCTCGGTGCAGAGACAGAAGAACTTTGTGGCAGATGCTTTGTCCCGGAAGCCGTTAGTCTTGGCTATTTCCGCGATTCACCATAGAAGCTTTGAGGACATGGTCGATCAGTACGCCACAGATCTAGATTTTGCAGATGTATTCAGTAGAATACACAATGGGGAGGTAGTAGCGGAATATTCCATTCGGGATGGATACTTGATGAAGAAAACGATGGTGCGCGTTACACAGCCGTTGAGGAAAAGGTTCTAACCGAATGCCACTGTCCACCATTTACGGGTCACCGCGGAATTGATACCACCTTGAAAGGTGTGGAGAAATACTTCATTTGGCCGAGACTCAAGAAAGACGTGGACGATTTTGTACGTAGTTGCTTGGTATGCTAGGTCAAGTTTGACAGGCATAAAGCACACGGATTGTTATAGCCTTTACCCATACCTACCCGCCCCTGAGAAAGTTTTGCTATGGATTTCATTTTTGATCTCTCGAAGACACAGAGTAGGCACGATGGTATCTGGACTGTTATTGACATATTTAGCAAGCAAGCTCATTTCATTGCAGTGAAGAAAACAATCAAGCCGGATCATTTAGCGAGACTGTTCATTGCCCAGATATTCAGATTACATGGCATGCCTGTGACAATTGTCTCTGACACAGATCCCCGATTCACGAGTTTGTTTTGGAAGGCTATTTGGGAGAACATTGGCACACGGTTGCAGTTCTCGTCGTCTTTCCGCCCGCAGACAGATGGGCAATCCGAGATTGCAAATTCTGTCGTACTTGATTTATTGAAGTCTTACATTTCTGATCAGAAGATTCAATGGGAAAAGTTTTTGCCTTTGGTGGAATTTGCCTACAATAACACGATTCACTCTTCGACGGGGAAGGCGCCATTTGAGATTATTGGAGGTGCTACGAAGGTTCCACCCTTCCTAAGCACGAAAGATAAGATTTTTGAAGCCGACCAGTACACGAGGGACTTGGACATTGCTCTTGCCAAGGTCCGAGAGGCTTTAGAGAAATCTCAAGAAAGACACAAGAAGGCAGCAAATGGACACCGTCGCGATTTAAAATTAAAGAAAGACAATTGGGTGATCTTACATTTGAGAAGGCACGCCTCAGAAAGAAAAAAAGGAAAGGAGCGGCTTTTTCCAAAGCTTAGTATGAGATACTATGGGCCTTCCAGATAAAAGAAAAGATAAATGATGTCTCCTTTAGGCTGAAGCTGCTCGATACTTGGAGAATTCACAATGGTTTTCATGTGAGTCTCTTGAAGCCTTTTAAAGGCGATGTGCCCGATGATGGGGAGCCAGATGAGCAACCCGAAGTGGAGGAAAGCGAGGAGATACTCGTTCCAGAACAGATACCGGCACATAAAGATAGAAAGATTAAAGGTGAAGTGATTAGGCGGTTCTTGGTTAAATTCAAGAACTATCCTGCATTTGATGCGAAGTGGATGGAGGAGGACCTAGCAGATACTCCTCAAATTGTAGAACTTTACCTTGAAGCATTCAGTTTAGCATAGTCTGCTCCGATAGAACCCCGATTTCAGCATGGGCGAATCTAGTGCAACAGGTTTGCACAAGAGGGGAGTCACTCCACTCCTTTGTCAACAGATTGCCCCAATTTTTATATAGAGTCGCTGATGTCCCTTTGGGTTTCAGGGATATTGCTGAGCTGACAGTATTCTGCTATATGACTTTATGAATTGGAATTCTCGATAATGAATATGACATTGATTGATTTGTACTTGACTTGTTTAAATGCAGGAACTGATAGACCAAATGATTGCAACATTTCAGTCTCATAAATCTCTATAGACATGATTGCAATATGGATTAGTTAATCAGGCATCTGTGACGTGCCGACTGGATCTAGATGCGATTGCTAAATACGTTGCCGATTATCATGGTCTGAGATTTGGAATGAATTTTGAATGTGATTTGTCATGTGATGTCAAGTGATATCCTGTGATGTGATTGTCGATTGGTACATGTGCTAGATGTGTTGTGCCTAGTGCGTCGGTACTAACAGCCAGTGTCTGCTAAGATAGTTTATAGGCTCTGTCTATTTTGCAGGCGTAATCGAGGACGATTATAATGCTTTCAAGAGGGGGGTATGTCACAAATGGGTGACGTGGCATGCTCCTTGCCACACTCACAGAGTGATAGCAAACCCTGGGACACACACACTGACACGTGGCAGGCTGACGTGGCCACAGTACTGATCTTCGCATTTTACAGCGCAAATCTGCTGACATGCTAACGTGGTGGGCGTACGGACTTGTACGGGTTTCTGCTTTTTACGTTGGCACAGCCGTACGAAAACCTTGAATTTGTGTTGGCTATTTTTGGGGCAGCTTTTGGGCCAGTTGTTTTATTTTTAAAAGCTTTTAAAGTTGACAGCTTTTGGGGCTCTGCATTTGGGCATCCCTTGTACCAATAAATAAGTGGGCAGGGCCTCACTTCTCAGAGCATCTGGACGCAACGTCTGAGAGTGAGCACCTACCCGCTCTCTTGTACTTCGAACACAGATTAATACAAAAACAAACACCGAAAGGGGCGCCAGTCTTTGGGGCCAATATCTCTAGGCACGGAACTACGCCGGGCCGTTTGGACTTAGTTGTTTAGTATGAACTATTTTGAAGTGAATCTCTGCTGTGTCGCGGTAGAATCTTGACTTGGGGTGTCCAAGTTTGTTACATAGAGAGAGAGAGAGAGAGAGAGAGAGAGAGAGAGAGAGAGAGAGAGAGAGACCACAAACGCAAGATATGGTGAAGAGGGGGCGATCAGTCCCCCCATGACTACCATGAGCAGAAGACCCTCTCAATTCATCATATGATCTCTGTGTGATGAGATGTGGAAGTGGGTACCCCCCCTGGCCCCATATATAGGTGCCCAAGGGGAGGTAGGGCAAGGCTTGATAAAAATCCCCACGACGCAACAAGAAAAATGATATATAAAAATATAGGAGGCCGCCCGCTTTGTATATATAGGTGCCCAAGGGGAGGTAGGGCAAGGCTTGATAAATATTCCTACGACCCAACAAGAAAAATGATATATGGAAATATATGAGGCCGCCCAGACAAAGTGGGCAGCCGGCCCCAAACTTAGGCGGCCGGACCAGGTACAACCTACATTATGCATGGCCAGCCCGGAGACATACTAGCCGTACAAGTATGCCCTAGTCCTCTGTAGCAACACAGTGGTGTAAGTCTAACAATCATGAAGAGTCACTCAAAGCAACGTAATTCCCTTTCCACTAACTAACAGACACTTATAAGACATGCAATGGATACCCGCACTGACTACCACCTTTTTCACTAAAGCCACGAAGGCTCCCCTCCCATAGGGCTTTTTGTATTGCTCCCCTCCCACAGGGCTTTTCGTATTACGAAAGCTTACAGTGAAGCTAAATACAATTATGATACATCAACTTGCCAATAAGGTGGCTTTCATCATACTCCAAACATGTCCAAAGTGCTTGCCGTTTACAATTAAGGAAGATGCAAGACCAGATCCTTGCATTACGCGATTCCAAGCATGTTGAAGCTCTGCAAGCTTCTCCAACTCCTTGGTAGTAAGAGACCTATATGTGTGAGCCTTTGGCCACTCAATCTCATCATGTACCATCAAGATAAGGTCATAGGGCTCCAATACCGCCTCCATAAGCACCTTCCAGTCCTAATAGCTGGTGGTTGCATCCAACTTTTGATCCCGGGGAAACACAGGCAACACCAATACCATCCTCTCAAGTAACTCTTGCAACCCTCACTATGATAGACTTCCACAAACGCTTCAAAGCATCATCCACTGTGTTTACATAGATTTCTTCTTCAATGTCCCCAACATGAGAACTCTCCACAACGTTCTCCTTCTTCAGTGCCATCGTCAAGAAACTCCCAAGGTTGCAACGCAATTCTGTGTAGAAAGATACAAACCGAGCTTCAAGGCTGCAAGCGACTTTCGTCGAGAAGGAATCTCCAAACTCCTCAGCAAGGGCAGGTACACTGACTGAAATCAGTCCAAGATCAGCGCCCTCTGCCGTTGGCTGAAAATCTTCAAAGGTACAGGACACACTCCAATCACCTATTGGTCTTCAAAAGGCATCCCAAATCTCCTCCAGCTCCACACTAAAAATCAGCAACACTCATCTACTCGCTAAAAAACTTAGGTACTCAAGGGTTCTTCGTGACAAAAATACAGTAGAGACCGATCAGCCCCCTCGTGATGCAAAAGTGTTTTTCCAAGGGATGTCTCTGCGACATCAAAACGTTGCCACAAGTCGCCCTCCCACCGATATAAAAACCTAGCCACAATCAGCCTCTTCGCATGCTCTGGACCCACTAGAGGTTGTCGAGCCTAGGCTTTGATACCATGTCAAAGTGTAACGGAAGTGATGGTGACAAGGGAACATGTGGCAGATCGAGAGAGAAGAGGAGAGAGAAAAAAGCTGGAGAGAAAACAAGAAGAGAGAGTGGGCAAGCCCTACGAGACACAACTCTACTAATCAAGAGAGAGCAAGACTACACACAGTCGAAAGTTTCACACAAACCCCCCCCCCCCCCCCCCTTTCCCAAATAGAAAACGAAGAAAAAAGCCTTACCACCTCTAGAAACCGCACAACCCATAAATATGGGAAAAACTGGAAAATAGGGATAAAATAGGGCACCGAAAAAGCCTACAAGTGGCTGGCTGAACAAAACAAGGAAAAACCCCAACATGCATAGAATGTCAAAACACCTAACAAGGCCAGGCATAGACACAAAGAAGCCCTCACTCACAAGATCTAGACGAGGAAACCCATGAGATGACCTCCAAAACTCCATCAACCATGCATATTTCAAAAGGAGACATGCTTTGTTTGCTTTCACTACTCTACTATGAAGGTGGTTGTGCAGTCTGATAAAAGTGAATATGCATACACGCATATTCTTTATTCCTAAAGTAGATATCGAAGTGGGTTTGTATGTCACACATAGAAGTTTCAAAAAGCATGATAGATATGCCTCGGAGGTCACCTGAAAAACATCCTCTAAGCTTTCACTAGTTGGAGTAATGACATCCACACCTGTATCAAATTCAAGAAAGCACCTCTTTAATAGACTTCCAAACTACAAAGCTCTCTCTCTCTCTCTCTCTCTGGGCGGCAGCGAGAAACAATCTTCTATTAAAAAATAAGCATATCAAGGGCACAGTCTCAAGATAAAATGTACAAAAGCTGATCACCACAGAGTTGTGAAACCAAAAATGTCCATAAATATACAATGAATGACCAATATTATATCTTGAATTCCAAAATTCTCCTCATACTGTGTCATATGCACAACCAGAGGAACATCTCTGTCAAAATTGCATGAAGGCAGAGTAGAATACCCAGAAATAATGGGTTCAGGAGATGCAGATGATATCTCTTCAGAAGAAAATGGAGCTCTCTATATGTTTTCCCTCTCCACAAGATCAACATTTTCTAAGTAAGAAAAAAATAAGCAACCACTAACACATCATCCTTGTGAACAATCACATCTTCTTCATGCAACTCATCATGCTTGTGAGAAATCACATCTTGATCATGCAAATCATCAGGCTCGTCAGTGTCATCCAAATCATCATAATCATTCAAATCATCATGCAAATCATTGTCATTCAAATCATCATCATGCTTCTCATAATCATGCAAATCCTGTGTGTCCTGCTTTGGAGAAGAAGAGACTGAGAGAGTCTCCTTTTCCTGATCCTGTTGCATCTGTGCCTGCATTTGAGAAAAGAATCGCAACATCTCTTGCCTTATTGCTTGGTTCTCGCGATCTATGGCTGCCATTCTTTCTGTGTAGTTACGCTCTATGGCTGCCATTCTTTCTTTGTGTTCACGCTCTATTTCTGCTTTTCTTTCCTGGTCCAACTCCTCCATAGGAGTTAGCGCAATCCTTGTCGTAGATAGTGAAGGGGGAGGGTCGGAAAAACCTCCTGGTGGGGAAAATTCTTCTTCGCCTCTCTCATGCTCATCACCTCCAAGCGAAGTATCCAATCCGCTTCGAGTGATGACCATTCTGAAGTCATGGGTTCTTGTGGGTTCGTGTGGTTTTGGGTTCTTAAGTTCACGAGGAACTTGGGTTCTTGGGGTTCTTGAGTTCTTGAGGTTCTTGCGGGTCTTGAGGTTCTTCAGGTTTTCTTTCGCTTGCAAACCGCGTTTGAGAAGGATTTTCTCTTCACCCGAGTTCTACTCTTTTCCGCGGGCACACCCCTTGGCGGCCTTGCGCTCACACCAAGGTTGCTTTTTCCCACCTCATGTCGATTGGCCGGCCACTAAGTGCACGGCTCTCAATGAGTGAAAAGAGACACAAGGGGAGGCTGGACAAGCCCTTCTTTCTTGGGATTCCCGTCACTCTTCAATAAAACACGATTAGGAATCGACACACACAAGCGAACTTGGGTTCGTGCGACCTCAACAAGCAAAAGAAAAAATCTTGTGGTTCTTTCCTTGAGTGATATAGAACACTGCCAAAGCTCTGATACCAATGTTAGGTGCAGCGGAATGATTGTTTGCGCTTTGCTCAAGATGAGTGCTCCGAACTGTGCTCAAGGTTCCTTTTAGCTCTTATGGAAGGGAGAGCCTTCCGTTCTTAATGGAAAGTGCTATGATCACGAACAAAGTGAATGGACAATGTGCGTGCAAGTGTATGAGACTGGGAGATAGAGAGAGAAGAGAGATACGACACCAGAGACGTTGTAAAACCCTCCTCCGAAGGCCCCACTCTCGTCGGCGAGAGTGGTCTACTTATAATTGCACAAAGTGGTACAATGACGATGCAATGGACTGATGCAATCTGGGACTATGTCGGTGACGACGACGGTGATGACGACGACGACTTTAGGACTGAAATCTGTGGTCTTCTATCTGCTGAATTTCGGGACTGTTTTGGTGGCTGAAAATCTCTGTTGTGGATGCGTTTTTATGAGCTGAAAATGGGGTGTGTCTGCAACCAACTAGGGCTGAATTGTCTGCTGTCCCATATGGCTGAAAACGCTGACAAACTGCTGTACTTGAGGCTGAAAATCAAAAACGCTGATGCTCTTCTGTCGCTAGCAAAAACGCTAGGCTGTTCTAGATCTGTTGCTATCGTTGATGAAAACACTGCCTATCTGCTAGGGAAAATGCTGATCTGAAGGGTGGTCACTAGGGCTGAAAACGCCAGGAGTTGGGCTGCTGTCAAGGCTGGAAACCACAACCACCAGGCTGATCTACTAGCGTTTGTGAAAACGCTGAGGTTCTGGGTAGGCTGGCGATGATCAGGTCTGAAAACGCCAGGGATCTAGGGTACTGCTGGGGAGGTCCAAAAACGCTAGGTTGATGGGTTCTTGCTGAGAAGGTGCCTGTTGAGCATGTGCTCCTGCTGCCTCTTCTGCCAGAAAGTGCTAACTTGGGTTTGCTTATATATTAAATTAGCAAAATTGCCCTACCTACTTTTGTTGGGAAGTCACTTAAAAATAATAAGTGAAAAATGTCAAAAATAGGGAAAATAGGCTAAATGCACTGGAAAATTCCCCTGACTGAATCTGATGGATTCTGAAGGGAATACTAATGATCATGCTGTGTGCAACCAGAGGATATGCATCTATGCTAAGTGACTGGGCATGCACGGTCTACCAATAGACTCACAGAAGTGCCAGATCACTTCTAAATCTAGACTGACTGGACTGGCTGAACCCTGATCATGCTGTAGCTTGTCCACGGACACATAGGGTTGGACGTGTCACATGACACGTGTAATGAGAGAGTCCATACCGGGAGCGAAGCCCGACACATCGAGAGGAGATGTCTTGCTAACCTCCAAACGGGCTCTTTCGGCAAGAGAGTCACCAATCACATTATGCATACTATGAGAATCAAATAAGACCACCATGTGTTGATCATTCACATGACCATAACACTTCATGAGAGACTCATCAATGAGAGGATCGTGAGAAACTTGGGACACACGAGTGTTCTCATTTATGACATTAACAGAGGATGTGGGTTCTCTGGGTTCTTTGGATTCATTCTTAGGACATGTTCTTTTTATGTGACCCTTGACGTGACATTGATAACAACAACCTTCCTTAGAATAAATGACTTGTTCTTCTGCCGTGATGTATCCTCTTATGATTCCTTGTGCAGCTTTTTCATCCGGGGTGAGCTTAGGTTTAGCAAGTGTGTTAGCTTTACCCTTATATTCATTTTGAGTGTTCTTTTCCGAAAGACTAGTGGAAGTGTCACAAGACTGGCACCACGTGCCAATAGAAAAGAACAAACTGAACAATTTTAAGCACTTCAAATAACAACTGAACTGAAATAGAGAGAGACGACATGTGACATGGAGTGGCGGAATTCCACCCCAGAGAGTATTGGCCCCAAACCTTGGCGCCCCTTTCGGTATTTCTTTATATTACTACTGATTCGCAAAATACAACAGTCCGGGAGCACCTCCTCTGCAATCTGCGCGCTGAAGAGTGCCAGAGAGGGTCCCCAAAGCTCATATTTAAAGGCCCAAAGCCTAAAAGCATCAAATATGAAAAGCTGACCCCAAAAAATCACTTTCCTAAAATTTCGGGATTTCCCTAAAAATCCGCCGCGAATTTCGGAACGTCCGTACAGGTGCCACATCATCATAATTTGATGTGCAAAGTCTTTTGAGCGTGTTCTGCTTTATTTTTATTGCCTTTATGTCACTTGGGGCCCCATCGGACGGGGTCTCATAAATTGGTGGGAACTCTTCTTTAAAAATAGACTACTCGTCAAGACTTTGTAAGTCTGTAAAACTTCTTCTTCTTCTGCTGTTGCTTCTTCGTAGGGTTTTTGATTTTAGGGTTAGGGTTTCGGACAAAATTAGGGTTTCTGGTTTTAGGGTTAGGATTTCAGTAGAATTAGGGTTTCGGGCAAAATTCGGGTTTCTGATTTCAGGGTTAGGGTTTCAACAAAATTAGGGTTTCGACACGTCAGCAGTTTGTAACATCTCCCCTTCTTGAAAGAGAGTTATCGTCCTCGATTACAGCATATCTGCAAAACAACTCAAGTTAGCTCAAAAATTTCCGAGGAACATTCCGAGGGACAATCAGTTTGCTCTTTTTATTAAGGAGTTATCTTCTCCTTTCTGCTCTTTTGATCAAGGAGTTAGCTTCTCCTTTCGGCTGTTTTGATCAAGGAGTTAGCTTCTCCTTTCGGCTCTTTTGATCAAGGAGTTAGCTTCTCCTTTCGGCTGTTTTGATCAAGGAGTTAGCTTCTCCTTTCGTCCAAATCAGAACTCTTGATATTCTGGCGTAGTAAAATTAGCCATCACATCCAGACCGTACTAATCTTCCACGGGTGTCTTGATGCACTAAAATTACATACCCATGCAATCTCATCCAATTAGGAATATTCAGTAATTGGCTCATCACAATGCAACACAAATGCTTACATATGCATATTACAAGACACAACAAACAGCGTCGTTGAGCACTCCCCCGAGACAAACGGTCTGCGGTATGAAGCTACTCAACGACTACCTCGTCATGGCAAGAGGCATAGTTGACCGCACACCTAGAGGAAGCCGAAGAAGATGCGTCCCTTTCCTTCAATTGGGCCGACTTCCAAGACAAGCTCAAGGGGCAGTTTATGCCACCACAGTACCTAGCACGGTTGAAAGACGATTGGCGCAGTCTCAAGCAAAATGGTATGCCAGTTATGTCTTTCTTTAATCGTGTTTTGCAGCTCGGCACCCAATTACGCAAATCGGATGATGAGCGCAAGGAGGCATTTCTTTATGGATTGGACGAGTATATCAAGTATTATGTCGAGGTACTCAATCCAATCGATCTCAACAAGGCGGTAGCGATTGCTCTGGCATAGGAGATGAAGCACAATAAGGGAAAGCCTAAGGAGAACAAGTCCCTCTCAGACTCCTCAGAACCCACAGAATGGTAAGAACAGTAAGAATGGTAAGAATGGTAACTCTTCGAGCCAATCTTCCTGTTACAAACTGCTGACGTGTCGAAACCCTAATTCTATTGAAACCCTCACCCTAAAATCAGAAACCCTAATTCTACTGAAACCCTAACCCTAAAATAAAAAACCCTAATTTTGCTCGAAATCCTAACCCTAAAATCAAAAACCTTACGAAGAAGCAGCAGAAGAAGAAGAAGAAGTTTTACAGACTTACAAAGTCTTGACGAGTGGCCTATTTTTAAAGAAGAGTTCCACCAATTTATGGGACCTCGTCCGATGGGGCCCCAAGTGACATAAAGGCATTAAAAATAAAGCAGAACACGCTCAAAAGACTTTGCACATCAAAATATGATGATGTGGCACCTGTACGGATGTTCCGGAATTCACGGCGGATTTTTAGAGAAATCCCGAAATTTTAGGAAAGTGATTTTTTGGGGTCAGCTTTTCATATTTGATGCTTTTAGGCTTTGGGCCTTTAAATATGAGCTTTGGGGACCCTCTCTGGCACTCTTCAACGCGCAGATTGCAGAGGAGGTGCTCCCGGACTGTTGTATTTTGTGAATCAGCAGTAATATAAAGAAATACCGAAAGGGGCGCCAAGGTTTGGGGCCAATACTCTCTGGGGTGGAATTCCGCCACTCCATGTCACGTGTCGTCTCTCTCTATTTCAGTTCAGTTGTTATTTGAAGTGCTTAAAATTGTTCAGTCTATTCTTTTCTATTGGCACGTGGTGCCCGTCTTGTGACAGTGGTATCAGAGCATCAGGCGTGTGCTTTTCTGAAAGCATACCGGTCCTACAAAAGAGCAGACAGAGCTATTGGAATTATTATGCGAGATATCTTCGCCCAGCTATTGGAATCATTATGTGAGGTATCTTCGTCCTCCAATCCGGACTTATTAGCGACTCCCACCCTTACTTCATCGCGCATCGGGCGCGCTCCCGTCTTTACCGCTCATGTCTTACAGGGCATAAGCCATTAAGATCATTTGCAAGAGAAGGAACCAAGATTTGTTTCGACCTGCTGTTTTTCTCAGAGACAGCACCATGTAGATGTTGATAGCTACCAAGCAGCATACTCCAAGTACTTGGCAAGCTTTCAAGAAAATTTTTGCCCAAAGTTGTATGGTTTCTGACATCTTCCTTCGGAGTGCAACTTCTGGCAGAGTGGGGTATCTTGAAACGCTTTCCATGGAAACCCTAGCAGATTATAACTTGAAATTTCTTGTCATCTCTCAGTAGATGTCTCTTCACGAGCAGATGACCTTAGAGGTTCCGTGTGATTGCTATCTCTTGGGACTACCATCGCCGCCAAAGAAACATTGTCTGTCCATTAGCTGATGGACCATGCTGTGATCGGCTACGACCTCATGGAAGGAACCTAACCCTAATTTTTGGTGCAGGTTTCAAGATGGAAAGTCAGTCGACTTTTCGAGCTCGATTGATGTCGAGAATGCTTTTTAAGTTTGAAATCTGTTTGAGAACTTGTTTGGTAATCTGTTTGAAATGGATGGTATCTGTTTTGAACCTGTTTTGGTGCCGATTTGAATTGTTTGACTCTGGTTTGATAATGGTTTCAATGATTGGTGATTTTACTCCCGGGTGGAGAAGTGATAAATACTGTTTTGGTATTGTTTGAACCTTGGAACGACGTAGGCCGATGCCTGGGGAGTGTTTCGTTGTATGTTTGAAAACCTCGGAACGACGCAGGCCGATGCCTGGGGAGTGTTTCGTTGTATGCTAGAAAACCTCTGAACGACGCAGGCCGATGCCTGGGGAGCGTTTGGTTGTATGCTTGAAACTCCAAGCGACGCAGATGCGATCTGGGGAGCGTTTGGTTGTACAGTCTTCTGAGCTCATGGCCCGGATCTTTTTAGGTTATTTGCGGGGGGAGTCGTGGTACCAATTAATGGCATCACTTGCAAGGTACATGGTTGCCGTCAAAACCTTGCTATTTCCTGTCTTCTTAGTTGTCGCAAAATAAGCATTAAATTGATGCAACCAAGAATGAATAATAGTAGCATCCATCTTACTGTCATACTTATTCAATGTCCACTTCTCAATGACGGGTTTGTTGGAGTCCGAATCTCTGCTTGTCCTACTAGATGAACTACCAACATCTTTGACCGTCTCGGGCTCCGAGGTGAGTACGTGTAGGACCAACTCTTGTGCGTTGGTCTCTTTGTGCCTCACGCTCTAACTCCAAGGCCACTCGTTTGTCTTCGCGCTCGTACTCCAATTCTGTCTTTCTTTCTTCGCGCTCGCGATCCAAGATTGCCTTTCTTTCCTCGGCTGCCAAGCGCGCTTGCTCACGCTCGCGATCCAAGGCTACCTTTCTTTCTTCGCGCTCGCGATCCAAGGTGACGCGTTGCACTTCTTGTTGTAACATCATGTCCATCATTGTCTTGACCAAAGCCTCCATAGGATTTGGTGCAAACCGTGGCGTAAATGAGGAAGGGGGAGGGTCGAAAAAACCTCTTGGTGGGGAATATTCTTCTTCACCACCTCCATGCTCATCATCTTCACGTTAAGTATTCATTCCGCTTTGAGTGATGACCATACACTGAGATCTTGGGTACTTAAGTTCACGAGGAACTTGGGTTCTTGAGGTTCTTGAGTCCTTGAGGTTCTTGAGTCCTTGAGGTTCTTGAGGTTCTTGAGGTCTTTCTTTAGCTTGCAATTTGTGTTAGAGAAGGCTTTTCTCTTACCCGAGCTCGACTCTTCCCTGCGGGCGCACCCCTTTGCCGCCTTGCGCTCACACCAAGGTTGCTTTTTTCCACCTCACGTTGATTGGCCGGCCGCTAAGTGCACGGTCCGCTCTCAATGAGTGGAAAGAGGAACAAGGGGAGGCCGGACAAGCCCTTCTTTCTTGGGTTTCCTATCACTCTTCAAAAACACGATTAGGAATCGACACGCCTAAATGGACTTGGGTTACTTGCGACCGCAACAAGCAAAAGATTCTTGTGGTTCTTTCCTTGAGTGATACAAAACACTGTCAAAGCTCTGATACCAATGTAAGCTGCAGCGAAAGTGAATGTTGAACTTTGCTCAAGATGAGTGCTCCGAACTGTGTTCAAGGGTTCCTTTTACTTACGGAAGGGGGAGCCTTCCGTTCCTTTAATGAGAGAGTGCAAATGATCACAAACAAAGTGAATGACACTGTGAATGAAGATGTTGAGACTGAGAGAGAGAGAGAGAGAGAGAGAGAGAGAGAGAGAGAAGAATATGACACCAAAATGTTGTCAAACCCTCCTCCAACGGCCCCACTCTCTATGGTGAAAGAGGTCTATGCTATTGATTGCCCAAATCTGGTACAATGGTCTAGATGCAATGGACTTGCCGACAATGTCGACGACAATGATGACGGTGACGAGATGGGCTGAAAATTGAAAACGCTAGGGGCTAAAATCTGTAAATCTACTGAATTCTGACACTGTGTCGATGAGGACGACGATGGCGACGACGCAACGACGATGCGTTGAAAACATAGATACTGAAATCTGCGAACAGCGGACTGAAACTGAAAACGCTGGCTGATCTGATCGTGCGGCGAGGATCTGCTGCGGATAGGTGAGATCTGCAAGGTTTGGGGCTGCTATTGCGGAGTCTAAGTGCTGAACATAGAAAGCGTTGATGCTAGGGTTGATTCTGTCGCCGGAAATCTGCAAAAAGCTGATGTTGATCTGCAAGTTGCAAAAACGTAAGGCTGATCTTGTATCTGCAAAAACGCTAGGTACTCTGCAAAAACGCTAGCTGATCTGCTATAGAAAAACTTGCCTAAATTGAATAAAGTCACTAATTTCTCCTTGAGATTCTAGGGATACTGACAAGCTGACGGTATTTTGCGAGATGACTTTATGAAAATACATACATTGAATTGGAAATTTTCTAGAATTGAATACGCTCTTTCATGTGTGTTTAGTATGTGATGGAAAGATGAAAGGTGATTTGAACTTAGTGCATCTAGGCATCTGTTAGAGATCGGTAAGGTCTGGATGTGATGGCTAAGTGAATGAGAAATGAATGACATTCTAGTGCATCAAGATTTCTGTATGGTTGAGAAGATTGGATATTGTTGTGAGATCATCAAAACTTCTGGAAGGATGAGATGGTTGCATAGCGATCTAGGTGCATCAAGAGTTTTGGACAACATGAGATGGCTAGATTGAATGATTGAAACACAATGCTCATTGTGAACTAAGTGTGTGATTTTCTGAACCGCACGCTCTGTGAATGTACTCTCTTGTGGGGATGGTCATGGGCATGGTTTGGTTGAAATGTGAAAAGAAAGGATATGAATCACAAACACTTCAATTCAACTCAAGTGTACAGTGTTGGTCCATATAAAGTTTCACAAGTTTGCAATTAAACATTTTAAAACTTTTTCGCGAGCCATTTGGTAATTTGCAGAAAACTTGTCCTTTGGAAAAGAGCAGTGTGCCTTGTTTAAGTCAATACCCAATAGACAAAAAAGTCAGAACCATTGCAAAGAGTATCTTGGGTATGAACATAACTCTCATTAAAGGTTCAATTCTCAGCAAAGGCATGGTTGCTTCTAGACATGGAGAATATCCATTGAGACATTAAGTCTAAGGACACCCTCCACTAAATTATTCCGATGTCCAATCTCGTGTGCTCTAGTAGCTCACACCCCTCAAAGTTTAAGAGATTCTTAAGACATTTCAAAGCCCAAAAGAAGAGAAAGCACTAACCTGAGTTATGGGAGGAGCTGGAGAGCGACTGCATGCAGAAGGATTCCTCCGACAGTAGATCCTGCATTAGGTCATCTACGCAAAGAAGAGGGCCCCCGGTCGTCTTGCCCATTAATCCGAGAGAGAGAGAGAGAGAGAGAGAGAGAGAGAGAGAGATCGCTGAACGTCGGACTGTACACAACAATGGCCAGCCTTGCGAACGCGCGTTTGCAGCCGCTCCCATAAAATGGTCACAGAACGCATAAATAAACTACACACACGTACAATTATTAAACACTGATACATTTTCATATTTGTTTTTACTATATATATATATATATATATGGCTCCTTTAAAAATAAAAAGGTTTTTTCCGAAGATTCTTTCACTCAAAGCTTTGCACTCCTTGCGCTATTGCCTCCACCCTCGGCCCCATCTTCCCCTCACTCTGCTCGTCTCTCCCCCAAGCTTTCTGTTGCTCCAACTCTCTGTGCTTTCTTACAGGAGCTACTCCTTGCAATGACAGCCCCTACCACAAGATAGAGGGAGAGAGGCAGAGATAACCTAAACATCAAGGGCTATGAGACAGAGACCGCAACAAAGAAGGGTGCTGGTCCACGAAAACATCAGAGCAACAAGGCTTGAGAGAGAGAGAGAGAGAGAGAGAGAGAGAGAGAATAAATAGATTGCCCCTCCTCCCTGCACATCGACAGCCTGACCTCAATCCCATCGTGTTAAAATTCTCGACAAACAGTCTGCATTGATGCTCACCTCATGCATGGAGACATTTTCATGATTGAGATCGGTATATATATATATATACATAGAGAGAGAGAGAGAGAGAGAGAGAGAGAGAGAGAGAGACAGGTCTCCATGGAACATCACGCATGGAGCCATATGCATGATAGAGAGAGAGAGAGAGAGAAAGTTCACCACCTATCGACAGTAAGCGCACATGTTGCAGCTCCAGTCGATACCTCACAACGTTGAAGACAAAAGTCAATTGTATTTGTTGTGTTGTCCTCCTCGCGCAGCCAATAAGGCTTCTTCCCGCCAGGCAAACGGCCCTCACCGCCGAGTCACTATGGGTAACCGTTAAGGCGAGTGGTATCACGTTACGATTGCGTCGATGGGATTGACGACAGCTGCGTGCAAGGGCATGGTGGGCCTTTGGTGGGCTCACAGCATTTTTTCGTCGGGAGGAGCCATCGCTCGTAAGCATGTGCGCAGACTAAGAGAGATCTGCATGGGACTGTATTCGTTGCGAAGCATCTCCCTGGATTCCGGATTAGTTAACATTTTTTCAAATCGTGGGCACATACATACTGGCTTGAGTGAAATGAAATCCCCATCAATAACGAGATTTGCACCCCCCACCCCCCCCCCCCCCCCCCCCTCCCCCCCCCCAAACAAAACAAAAAAACAACCCTAGCCTTAGGCTCTACTAGAGAGCAACCCTCCACTCAACGTCACCTCATCGCAAGCAGAGCCTTTGAGCTTGACGTCGTGCGTCACGTGCAAGAGTGAGAGAGACTAACATTTTTTCAAATCGTGGGCACATACATACTGGCTTGAGTGAAATGAAATCCCCATCAATAACGATATTCGCACCCCCCCCAAAAAAAAAAAACAAAAAAACAACCCTAGCCTTAGACTCTACTAGAGAGCAACCCTCCACTCAATGTCACCTCATCGCAAGCAGAGCATTTGAGCTTGCAAACGTCGTGCATAGCGTGCAAGAGTGAGAGAGACTAACTGTCAAAGAGAGAGAGAGAGAGAGAGAGAGAGAGAGAGAGAGAGAGAGATCGTATGGGCATGCAGCCCTCTCTACAAAAACCTCCTTTGAAGCATTACAAACACCATCGGACACCATACTTACTGCTACAAAGGATGGATTTGACCCCACACTTTGGGCTGGCCTCCCTTGAAGCCATTCCTTGTTGAGCAAGAGATACCCTTTCAAGAAAAACTTGCCTTGGAGCTCAGTCTTGGATGAGCCACACTTGTAGCAACACCAAATTTCACAAACAAACAACAACAAGATGGTTTCTTAAACATCATACATCTTGGATGGAAAATACAAAGATTTTAAATTAAATTTTGCTTTCAAGCACTTGCACATTATTTTTTTTAAAGGTCACAAATGAAAAAACTTTGAGATCAAACATAATCAAGCAATCAAACACAGACACCTTATCGATCTAGTGCAAGGCTAAAATCAACCCATGACATAACACCCACAATTGCATAGTAAAACCAGTTCTCCACCCAGCCCTAAGGTCTTTGCTTTCTTGCTAAAACAACAACAAAAACATTATAACAAAGAATTTTCTAGGAAGCAAGGCAAAAATGCATCCATGTCCAAATCCTTAGTAGTATGCGCCATACTTTGCACCACACTAATCGCATGCATGCCATAACCAATACCTCACACTAAAGGGCAATGCTAAACCCTAAACTCACAAAAGGGAATTCCAAGCTTCTTTGCCACCTTTCCTGGGCCTTTGACAATTGATAAAGGACTTTTAGTGCCCTCTGAAGGCCCTTTCCCTTGTAATCAATGCTCCCATGTGGCTCTCGACTCCCATCGATCGCCACATAATTACACTGATTACAAGGAAAGCAACTTTAGGACACTAAATGTCCTTTCCTTAACCCAGCTAATCCCGGATCTTGGCACATTCGAACGATGCTATTGAGCACAAGTTGTTTAATTTTGTGTGAGAAGAATCATGTACTCCCATTACTAAATCTTCGTTCTCTAAACGTGCTCTATTGAGAGCATGGAGGCCCCTCCTCATCTTCCCTTTGGCTTCTATAGCAAGGCACGACCTTGCACATGAGTTCATCTCAAGGGGTTTTAATAATTTTAAAGAGTCAAAAAATCAACTTAGAGGGGGACAATGAATGGCCGCAAAATGATAACCACTTTGTTTGATGCTTCTAGTTATGTCTCTAATATTATTTTAAGAGGGAAGAAGAGATATGCCCCGCCCACACACACACACACGCGCGCGCGCACACACACAAGAGAAGAGAAGTTTTCTACATCATAGGAACAATCCCTTTTTTTTATGAGTACTCTCTCCAATAGAGAGAGTTATATTATATTAGATGAAAACCAACCATATACAACGAATCCATGGTCTAGATGAACCATGGAAACCATGGATGACCAAAAAGAATTCCAAAAGGTTCAAAAAGAACAAACCAGAACAACAGAAGAGGCCAACCTCGACTCCAAGAAGACTCGAACGAGATACACAACCAAGGAAGAGCACATACCACTAATAATGTTGGATGGGCAGGGCCCATAATCCCCATCACCAACAGCTTGCTCGGTGTGCCAACATGATGCCACCTCTGCCACTAGCAAAGGACATGCCCCGAGATGAAGCACATGCATGGCCGAACTCTGATGCCAATACATAGCCAAAAAGAGCAAATTGCACCATCGAACCGCTCCAAAGATTAGATTCGGGCTTTCAAATGAGCCATGCACCTTCAACAAGCGGGATTGCATTGCCGAGGGAAGCCACAAAACCAGTAGGATGCTGCCACCCTATAGCAAAAATCATACAAAAAGTTAGAGAGGTTTGACTAGCATTCTCACACCATACAATTCGAGCATGCCAATACCCACTTCAAAGTTAGTCAAAGTGAGAAAGCACTTGGATGTTTCAATGGAAGGCATATTGTCAAATAAGAGGTTGCACAAATAAGTGTTAATGTTTGCCTTTAGATACTATGGCGGGTTGCCTCCATGACACGCCTACTTTTTTTCTTAGTTTGTCCAATCCAATAACGCAAGTGCTTTTTCTAATGCTTGGTAAAAAATGCATCCAAATCAACATATATACCTAAGAACTTTTACTATTTGCACCTGTTTTACATGTCCTCCAATTTGTGTTCCTAAGGACATCAAACTTTCACAAATCCTATTTCAACATAGACCCATAATAAATCGCTTAATGAAAGCAATGCCCACAACACAATACAATCATGCTATATGGAATAATTAGTTGTAGAAACTTCAGCCCATATTGAGGTCAAAGAACCAAATGATCATTGTGCACTATAATATAACATGATAAACATAACCAAAAAAAAATCACTACTTATTTAATGCAAGGACATTAAGAGAACGCTAAAAGGATAAATAAGCAAAAGAAAAACACAAATGCATCATCGTGTGTTGGGCTCTCTTTTATATGGACACAAAAAGTCAAAGTTTTTGACTTTCCATTTTCATGGGTCTTTTCATTCCCTAATCTTCCCTATGCACCGAAGATGTTTTGAAAGGTTTTTTATTTTTCCAAAATTGGGTGTTCCTAATGAGGTCAAAGAAGAGCCAAATGATCATAACTAGCTTTATGCCATATTGAGACCCAAGTAGCACCAAATGGTCTTTTCACATAATCATGAGAAGAGAGCCCCAAGCAGAAAAAAAGCCTTAGCAGGCAGAATGTCTATGATCTAATATTTACTCTGAAGCACATGCACGTGCATGTCACAAACAATCTCTCCGACCACCTTACTACCCGCCATGAGCCTTCCCCTACTTTGAACACACGTGCAATTGTTTCGAGAAGGTGCACTTGCCTGATAACAAACTCATCAACAAAGCAACGCTCAACAAAGTGGAGTTTCAACAATCCACAGTAACTCATGTGAGCAACATCACCACTATGCAACTTGCTGAAAGAGAACTCATCTTCATGCAACAAGACCAAATCCTTCTTTTGAATGATATCATTTTTTACCAAAACAGACACCACTGCCAAAGGTTCTTTAACTCCAAAGAACGTTGCGAAATAATTTCCAATACAATGATGAAACACACTTTTCAATTGATGCAAAATCCATTCAGAACCTGAAGGAATGGAGCAATGTAAAGTGTTGGCAACATCAGTAATTCTTTGAATTTGCTTCGCATCCCAGTCTCTCTCTCTCTCTCTCTCTCTCTCTCTCTCTCTCATTTCATGAGACCCAAGTAAGGTAGAGCCCCTTTAATGCTCTACACTGGCACATTTTGTGGTTCCAAACATTCAAGATGCACTTTTCCACTCTCAACAAAGAATTGTACCAATAGAAATGAAAATGTACATTTATCTCCCTCTGTCACACACTTCTCAACATTGTCTGTATATTCATAAGTAAAAGAACAAAATTGTTCACAATAGCTGATTCCTTAACATCCACCATTTATATAATTTTCCCACTCCCAAGAAAGCCTAGGTTTATATCCATACAGGTTCAAATCCTTGTTAACCACATTGAACTCCTACCAAGGCTCTGCAAAAACTCATTGCCATACCGAGGGCAAACAAAAAATAGCAATAACTTTTCTTACGAATTCTGAATGGAAATTAAATACGACTCAGCAACTAAGATAATGATCTGTTACACATTACTATGTAAACTTGAGATTCTGCTCAACAAAACGGATACAAGAGACCGGCCAATGAAAGCTTGACATCTGCGTCAATTAATACATGCTATAAAGAGCCAATCTGAATCTTGCTCTTTGTCAGCTCTGTGTCCTGTGATTCCTTCGGCCCTGGTATAGGCTGTTATACACAACTTTCTCGGTTACCAATTCCCTCCATAAGAAAATGCACCTTGCATCATCTTGCAAAAGCCTGCAAGGAAAAGCTCTTTGTACACAGATTGTGGCGCTGACTGAAATGCTTGGAGGCCTCCTCCCACCCTTGCATGCGGCTTCCATATATCCTCAATCTCTTTGTCACAGACGGAGCTTTCTTCTCGGCCTGCCATTGCTGTCTCTTGCCAAGGCCTTATAGTGAATATAGACCTCACATACCAAATACCGCTACCTTTATTTTACAACACTAGGAAAAAATTACAATTTTTTAAACCCAGGCAGTGTTTTACATGTACAATGCAGAGATTCTAGAGCAGCTGAACAGCTGCAATCATGGGAATCTTTTCCCGCAACTTTTGTGTTACAGCAACTCTCACCGTCATGACTTGGGCTGCGGGACCGCCAATCCGAACCTTGACTACTGGGCCATCAATCTTCTCTAACTCTAGCTCGCCTCCACCAGTTCCACTTAGATAAGGCCTAATCTCAGCGAGTACCTGCTTGACAAAAGAAGAGTTTGTCATATAAAACAGTAGTAACAGACATACCTCTAAACATTTGAAAAACAACCAATCAAGAAACATCACATGCATCCATCTCCAGCATGCAGTAAGATGTACGATATGATCAACTAAGGGGTATCACAATGCCCATCCCAAACGGAAACAGGATAAGAGCAATCAATGATACTGTTTGACATGAGCGCAATTTCCAGGGTTTGTGTTCATCTTATCTGTGCTTCAACAAGTCATTTGCTGCAATTGCAGCTCCACTACGTGCTCTTACCCACAAAGGACTTACTTTCACTTGGAGGCAGAAGGAGGTCACTATCTTTGAACACCTGAAGGAGAAGCTTACTACTGGACCCATTTTCATATTACCAGACCTTCAAAAGTTTCTGGAAGTTTTTTGTGATGCATGTGGCAGTAGTATTGGGGCTATTTTGCAACACAGTGGGCATGTGATCACATATCAAAGTGTAACAGGAGGGCACCAAGTGCCAACTGAAAAGAACAGACTGGAACAGACTTTTAGCACTTCAAAACAATTGAACACAGAGAGAGAGAGAGAAATGAAATGAAATGTTATATTAACCTTCAAAAGGCCAAAGTGACCTATGAGACCAGAAAGTTACAATGTGGTGGATCTGATACAAAGTCAGAGTAACAAAATAACAACATAACAAAACAAAAATACTATGGGATCCTAAGCTGGTCGATGTCAACTAAGCAAAATGAGCAGCTCGCTGGGATCTAAATAGCTAAATCACAGGAGATCCGGCATCAGTCGTTGGCGGATCTCATCAATCTCCTCCATGGTCAGTAGGCTGACCGGGCATCGTGCATGCCTGGCCAGAGTGCTCCAATCTTCTGATGTAGCCTCCGTCGATGCTATGTAGTCCTCCGCAGTCGAGGGCTCTTGGATTTCCCCAGCTCAATCGCTCAGTCGATCAGTGTGCCTTTGGTGTGAGACGAATGTGAGCTCTACTGTGGGAGTAGCTCCTGCGGCTGTCGAGTGTCTGCTCTAAAGAAATTTGTGATCCGTCTCTAAGACTGGCTAGTCTCTCCACTCATCAGGCTATCTCTGTGTCTGCGCAGCTCGAGCAAGAACAAACCGAAGCATCTCTGATCCTCGTATCCCATGACTCTGGAGAGTGGTCCAAAACCCTCTCTAAACAAGCAATGGAAGCGGCCTAGTTTCTCGTAGTAGATGGGGCAGCGGCATATGTAATGCAACTCTATCTCAAGCTCCATGTCACACAAGGGGCATGTCCTAGCCTCTGCTGGTACTCCGCTGTATCTCCCAGTCTCAATCCGCAGTTGGTGAGAAGATGTGCGTATCTGGCCAATAGCACATCGTATCCCATGAGACAAGTGGGTGTCCATGTATCTGGGTCTCGTCACAAAACCATCCTCTGTAAGCTGGAGAAGATGCTCTCTGTAGAAAGCCATCTTTGTGCCCAGCTCCTGTGCTGGTTGTATCCATGTCCTTCTGGTGTCTAGCTAAGTCAAGTCTTGGCGGATGAACCCGATGATCTCGGACTATGTAAGAGTGAGAGATGGTGCATCCAATGAGTACTGAAGGGTGGCAACCTGTCTATGTTGAACCCTGCGCCTGAAACCATGATGTCATCTCCCCATACCAGCATGTTGTATCTCCCTGCATGGCTAACTGTCAAGAGGACTCAAGTGCAAGGCGGGCATATATGTCTCTAGGAAGTTCTCACATGCGGTGTATGAAGGAAACTGATATGGTGAGCGCCTCAACCACTAGTGGGGGTGCCGCTAGCTCTGCTCGGATAATGGCACGTGATACTGAGGCCTTGGCTCTAATGAGCCGCGAGATCATAGAGACGAGAGGTTTCTCCATGCTCCCCCATCCACTAGTGCGACCCGACCTCCCGTGATGATCCAATGAAGGTCCCCATATCTCAGCTCCATAGAGCAATTCAGAAGCCACCAAAGTGTCAGAGAGCCAGAGCTTCGTCCGAGGCTCCTGAAACTGAACCTGCGAACACATCCTCTCCAATCTACCCAATGTTGCATCGGCTCTAGTCAATCTGGTCTCTGCTGCTCTCCTTAGTGAGAATGCACGTCCCCTAAAAACCACTCCAAGGTAAGTGTAAGCATCTGTATACTCCACAGTCTCCTGGCCGTATGTGAATGTAGGTGCTGACCTCCTGCTCCATTGTGGGGTGGTATTAAACACCATAACCTTGGTTTTACCAAGGTTGACAGACAAACCACTTTCGTGGGCAAACCTATGCAAAGCATCCAAGTGACATTGCATCCCCTCCGGAGATTCGGAGATCAACACAATATCATCAGCATATAACAAAAGTGGAATCCATGTCCCTGCCAACTGTGCACCTCTATCACCATCACTCTCAATGTAGTCAGAAACCTCATCCACATACATACCAAATAGAGTAGGAGAGAGCGGGCAGCCTTGCTTCACCCCAATAGTGGAGTGAACCGGTCTAGATAGTCCCTCAGAGGTGCGTACATGCCCTACTATTGATTTGTACAATGCCATGATCCCCCATATGAGCACTGTGGGTACTCCCATCTCCTGTAATCTAAGCATCAATCTAGCTGGGTACTGTGTCAAAGGCTTTGCGGAAGTCCACAAAGCTACAATAGATCCGTCTCCCATGAAATCTGCCCTCCTCAATGATGGCCCTGAGTGTCAAGATATGGTCAAGAGTAGAAAAGCCTCTCATGAACCCTGCCTACCTAGCTACACGCATTCCTTCCCCCTCTGCCCATCTACTCAATTGTTGCTCAAGAATGGATGCGTACAACTGTGCCAATGTGTCCCCAATCATGATAGTGCGATAATTCCCAGGCTCCATAGGGTCTCCTGACTTGAAGATAGGTACAATCGTAGATAGGCTCCAAGTATCAGGCAAGCCCTCACACATGGCACTGTTAAACATAACTGCTAGAAGCTCTGCTAGTAGATCTTTGGCATGCATGAAATGCTCAGCCACTAAGCCATCATGATCATATGCTCTCCCAGTCCTCATCTTGTCAATGGCTTTCTTCACCATCTCAGCGGTGAAAAAAGCACATGTGTGTGGGCATGGATCGGGGGGGTTGAGAAGGGGCGGTTGTCCAGGTACTGTGTACAAAGATGACGCGTACTGACCCCAGGTCTCTGTAGAGGTAACGACGAGGGGGGGAGACGGCTCATGAAAGAGCCGCCACGCCTCACGCGAGTCCTGACTCAAGAATAGCTGGTATAGATCCTGCTCTAGTCAAGCCAAAAATGCCCTCTTCTTCCGCCGCACTAGGCGTCGGAAGTCAATCTGAGACTGTCTGTGAGTGACGTCCCCCAAAAGCACCTCCCTCTCAAGTCTTAGCTCTAGTCTGACGGCATACCTCATCATACCAGTTGTTCTGAGGCATGCTCCTTGAACGGCGTCTCTGCTCAGGCTGGGTGTGTGGATATGCCTCTACTGCTGCATCATGTAATGTTTGCGTCAATATAGTAGTAAGCTCCTCCAGAGGTCGCCCTAGTTCCTCAATGCATAGGCGTCTGTAGATCCCGTCTATGTACACAGAATCCGTCTCCCGCGTGAAGGTGTAGCGAGTAGAGGCTGCTACCCGTGGCCTGTATGCTACATTGAACTGGAAGGAGATGGTCAACGACACAAGAGCATGATCCACTGCCACCCCAACCGGTTTGGGCCCAACTGTGAGATCCTGGATACTAGAGATGAGACTCGACTCTGCCATGACATAATCCACTGTGCTGGCTCCATGTCTGTGTGGAAAGCATGTGAAACCTCCCGTAGCAAGAAATCTCTATAGGCCATTCAAGATGACCAGTCCATGTGCGGTGCCCATGTGTATCAGGGGTTGCCCATACTCAATATATTCCACATCCTCTGATAGTCTGGACAGGCCCGTCTCTACAACATCTAGCTCTTTTAGCAACTCCTCTGAAGTATCATAAAATACTGTCTGGTGCTGGGCAATCCTAGCATTGAAGTCCCCTAGAATGATGATGTCACCATCTCTAGAGAACTCCCATATGTCATCATCCAAAATAGAAAAGGGAGACTGTCCTCTGGGTGATGCATAGACTGACGTACTCGGAGGAAAGTAGCAAATAGCAATGTAAAGATATTTGCCTGTCTCTGCTCTCAATCTCACCCACATGTACCTAGCCTGCTCATCCCTGCGGGCTATATGTATCAATGGCTGCAACTCCCCTCTAAATAACACTGCCACTGCCACTCCCCCTGAGCCCCGTCCTCTGTGCTCTGATCGTGTCTCCTGTCTGTAAGCTATCTCCCATCTGTATCCACTAATGTGAGGCATAGATTGCCCAAGGGCCTGATCTTTCTCAGAGTAGAAGATGATGTCTCTTCCAGTCAAACTATCCTCAAAAGCACCCACATCAAGACGCATAGATCCATTACAATTCTAGGCAACAACTTTGAGTGTGGTCCATAAGTCTCGCACCGTCATGTGGAGCGTCGCTCCAGTATTACCACTCTTCCATCTCGGTAAAGGCAATCTTGCCTTTTCCCCTTGCCGCTCTAATCTCCGGCATTACCTCCTGCATATGAGCAATCTGCGAGAGGGTAAGATCATCCCCGAGAAAGATACCCGTCTCTTTAAGAGTTGGCCTTTTCTTCAAAAAGATCTTCACTTCCATGGAGAGAAAACGGAGGATGAGTGCCCTTTCTTTCGAGGTTTCCCCACTGCTTCCATTTTTCTTTATGTTGCCCACTCTCCAAGCTCTTGTGTGCGTCGGCTCATAAACCCCCATCAAGGCCATGAGTTCTTTTACCTCTTCATCCACATTGTCTTTGTCTTTAAGACCTTCACATGTAAAGCGCGCACACGTCTTCTTTGCTCCTCCTCTAGGGTCAGATTAATAATAGTGGGTGTGGACGTGGACGTTATTTCCTTGCCTTTTCCTTTCTTGGCAACCTCGATCCATTTCTCGGCTTCATCCGCCTTCTCTTGAGTTTCTGTAAGAACATCTACCCAAGAAGTCATCATCTCTTTGTGTTGCTCTTCTCCCTCTTTGATGGCCCGTACTTGCTCCTTGATCGTGTTGATTTCTTCGATCAATTCGCCCTTTCAGTGTGTTTCTTGATCGTGCTTCGGCGAGATCCTTCTTGAGTGACGCTCTTCATCCTGAGTCGTCACACGGTCTTCCAGTGCATTTATCTTGCTTTCTTGGATCAACACGCATCCTTCGAGCATCTTTATTGTGCCCAATAGATTGCGGTTCATCTTGGTAATGGTCTCCGTCATTTCCTCTTTGCACTTTTGAATGGCATCCTCAAAGGAGTCGGCCTTATCATTCTGCTTCCTCATGCTTAAACGCCGCCCGGAAAACGAGTCACTAAGCGCACATATGTTTCCACACTATGCATACATTGTCTCCCGCATCAAGCATACATTTTGCGTACCCTTGCAATTTCTGCAAAAAAGTTTGCAATCTTAATTTTCTGTGTTTCTGAATTTCCGCTTGCAAACTCTGAGAGTTTCTGAAAAACTTGAAAATTTTCTAAAAATTGTTGGAAAATTCCATGCAATGTGAATTCGAAAACCCTGTTGCAGATTGGACCTGTACCTACCCGGGGGGGGGGGGGGGGGGGGGGGATGCAAAGCAGAGTAGAAAATGCAGGGGCAACGGGGCTGGCTTGTCGAGGGGGGGGTTGGCTGGGCGAGGGGGGAGCGCGAGGAGGTTTGGCAGGGGGGGGGCACGGGGGGCAACGCGAGAGGGTGTGGCAGGGGGGCAGCGCGAGGGAGTAGCGAGAGAGGGCAGCGCGAGGGGGCTAGCTGGGCAAGGGGGGGGGGGAGAGAGAGATCCACCTGATAGAAACTAAGTGGTAGAGTCTAGTCTGTGAAAAAAAAATTCCAAAATCCTAATGTTCAAAAATATCTCCTCTGAGCGAAGTGTATTTAGTCACCAACCTACTCATAATCTTTACTGTCCACAAGTACTTCAACAACCTTGTCAAAAGACCTTGTAGCAAATCCTTTCCCCCTTGTCTCTTGCACTTGAGTAGCAACCTTAAGTCTCATGTTTGTAACTCCCACCCTTTGATCTACAATAGCTCTAGAATGGAGCTTGCCAAATCTACACGTCAACGAGACATGCCAACTGTGTATATACTGTATGAAAAAAAAAAGACAAAAATATTGTTCAAAGAGGTGCATGGACTTTAAAAACCAATAACGTGAACAAAAGGAATAAACTGATGTATGCATCCCACAAAGCTTGGCGCTAGACAAGAGTCGAGAAATGAGATGTCTAAAGAAAAGATATAAGATAAAATTTCTAAACAGCTTGTGAATTGATTGAGCTTTTATGTTTCTCCTAAATACTATTTAAGGGAAATATTTGAGAAAGCAAATTTATTACATCTTACGATGGGCTACATCATGTCCAGTCAAGTGTTGAATTCTAAAGGTCACTAGAAGACCAGAAATTTTGAAATATCCAACTTAATGGTGTTTTCTTTTTTACTTTATGCGATTCTTTTTTGACTGAGCTTTCCCAATAAATGGAAAAAATTAAGCGAGTTTTAAAAGCTAGACCCAGAGTCATTGCATGCCAGCACGTTCACACATGATTTTTCCAGCCCATCGTACAAATCTAAGAGCGGTGATGCGGACATCTTCAATCCCTTGTCCAATAATATCATAGGATTTCCATATGTCAACCACACGGAATAAGTACGGATCAGACCCCTGCGGATTCTATACATCGGATTCCATATGGCACACTAAAAATAGCCTATGTATGACACTTAAGAGAATACAAAGGCACAAAAAACATACAATGAAGTGAAACACCATAGAAATTTATAGAATCTAGGCAAAGAATAAAGTGAGGAGGCCAATAAATGGAGCTTGAAGGCAAAAAATGGAGCCCTATGACAATAAAGTCCGAAAAACCCATTCATATATCAATCAGAGTCAAACACATCCAAAAATATGGTTGCCCAATCGGACGCGTCCGGAAACAACTATGAATAATAGTATACATGCAGAAGCTACTTTACTGATAGCTTAAAGATTCGCCAAAACCTTGTTCCGTAATGTATGAAGAGGCTTGCCTTCAACCAAACAGAATATACTCTAGTTCAAACTAACATGCCCAATAATAGATCTGGAAACCAACCTTTTCAACGTTTTCTTCGGTGAGCGCGAGACCTGTCTCTTCGTCCATGACTTGCTCTACACCTACAATTTCTGGGATTCTCTCCATCAGTCGACGCTCAATGCCCATCTTCATTGTCATCATAGAACTAGGACAAGACCCACAAGCCCCTTGAAGCTTGAGTTTCACCACCAGTCCATCGATCTCACACAATTCTACATTTCCACCATCCGACATCAAATAAGGCCGAACTTCATCAAGAACCATGTCCACATTTTCCTCTGTCAGGGCCAAACTTCCATCTGATGTAGATGCCGCTGGACTTGCTATTGCCTCTGGCCCTGGAGGCCAAATACCACAAGTTCGATTCAAACCTTTACATATACACACATGTATATATATAGATATATTACGTGTACGCATATATAAACATGTATGTGTATACGTACATATGTATGTAGCACATACACACATCTGTACATATTGCTTTATTGACAAAAAAGAACTACCTCTTCATTGACAAAAAAGAATTACCTCTTCTCAACTTGTGATAAATTGGCCTTCCTAGCTGCAAACCAAGAATACACAAACATGCATTCTTGTTCAATATAGTGTTCTTGAGGTTGAGGTTTTGTCGAGTCGAAAGTAACCCCTAGAAGATAATATTGATAAATTAGAATCAGAAGCAATCACAAATGAGTGTTTGACTACAATGCACTAATGGAAAATTACTAAAAGGTGCAACTCTGATTCTCCCTACTTCCAGCTTTGCCTACAGATGTTGTGAATGGACACCTTATAGCTTAAGCGTTATGGCCAAGAAAGCAGCACACAAAAAATGTAGCACGTGCACAAGAGCACATAAAAAATACATGCAATAGGGACATTGTCTGTTAAAAAGAATGCCATGGGGTAGAAGTGCAAAAAAGTATCTCTAACAGATGTAAGGAGACATTAAAGCTCTTGATTAAGAGCAAGTACTTCAAGAACAAAGGCATCAAGTTGAGCAAAATATGAAATTAACAAGAACCATGTTTACACAGCCCAAGTGTATCAATAAACTATCCCATGCATCAAAGCCAGACTTTTGGTTTATATTAATGACTAGCTCACTACTAAAAATCTTCCATCATCCCTGAGAGCAAAAAACCTTATCAATCACACCCCTCTGTTTGCTGGAAATATTTCCCATAACAAGAAGGAAATGCGCTCTCTCTCTCTCTCTCTCTCTCTCTCTCTCTCTCTCTCTCTCTCTGTGTGTGTGTGTGTGCGCGCGCGCGCACACCATATACACAGGTACAATGAGACTCACCTGACGCGCATCACAGGAACATCCACAAGCAGCTGCAGATGGTGAATAAATGCGATGGTGAACATGCAGAGTCTGCATCTCTCTGCACATCAACCTTTCAAAGGCTTGGAGCAGATGGTTTGATGATGTTGTTCGATGCCGAGAGAAATGGTGAAAGGAAATACGGAAATTCAACACTAGCCTATTGATCTCCTGAAAACACTATCCCATGATCGTTCAATTTATTACACTCAGGATCGTTTTCTTGTCGGTTAAGTTCACAATTTTGGTCCACTAATTATTCTAGTCGTGTACTAGCAATACGTTGCCAAGAGTTCTTTGGTTGATCCATCTTGTTTGGTTTGAATTGAGATGCACCAATAGAGATTACATTTTTACTAGCTTTAGAGTAGGTAGAACCAATTTTTAGAATCTTTGGAGATGCCCGGAGTGGGTGCAACTTCAGGTTGGGCTCTCTCTCTCTCTCTCTCTCTCTCTCTCTCTCTCATGCAATGAAGCTTTGTGCTTGGTTAAATGGATGCGAAGGCAATGCCTTTTTGGATGTAATAAAGCTCTATGCTAATTTGCTAAAGCAAGGACTGCATGTTCCTGTTTCATCAAACGCAAATGCAAAGCCTTTTATCATGAAGGCATGTGGCCTATGGTGAGACAATGGGTGCATGTAGTTCAGAGTGGGTGAAAGCGGGTACATAGGCAGACTACTACACGAGTAGCGAGATGTTGAACAAGGTTGTGATGGGTAGAAAGAGGGTTGTGAAATTGGCATGCTATGTATTTCTTAGTGGGGGATCAGGTTTTCTTTTTTTTTTTCTTCTTTTTTTTTTTGGGAGGGGGGGGAGGCTAGGGGACTGGGGCTGGGTTGAACATAGAGATGCATAGAGCTGAGGCCAAGGAGCAAAGGCCGCAAAAGAATCGGGTTGGGGGGGATCTTTCAAAGAAATGCATTTTCTTTAATAGACATCGAGTAGGTATTAACTTTAGAGTAGCTTTGTGTGGTGCTTTGCTCGATTTGTTATGATGAATTGTTGGCTTGCTATATTATCAAAAGGTTTACCTAATGGCTTCAAAACAAAAATATTCACTACATAAGTAGTGCGCAAGAACACTAAGAAACGCTTATACAGTGCAGCGACACTAAGATAATGATAAAGGGAAAAATAAAAAAAAAGAAAACACAAATCTATACTATATATAATTGAGCTTAAAATTTTCAAAGAAGGAGAGAACATCCATGTGTCAGTCTCTTCTTCATTTCAAAAACACATTTGGTTTGAAATGTAAAAGTAAAGTGAAGGCTAAGTAACAAGTACTGTGATGGTAGAAAATGAAAAGACTTAGTTTTAACTTAGTTCTGTCAAAATCTATACTATATATAATTGAGCTTAAAATTTTCAACAAAAGAGAGAACATCCATGTGCCAACAGTCACTCTCTCCTTCATTTCAAAAACACATTTGGTTTGAAATGTAAGTAACAAGTACTGTGATGGTAGAAAATGAAAAGACTTAGTTTTGACTTAGTTCTGTCAAAAAGTCACAATACTTAGTACTATATATATATATATATTTATATTATTTAAACTCTTTAGCAAGACCATGGAGTTTTCAATCTAGCCTTGAATTTTGAAGGGTGATTACTTTTGTTTTTGTAAAGGGTGTCTCTACTTTGCAGGCCTGGAAAAATAACGAGCAACAAGATGTGTCATGTGTCGATAAGTTGGTTTGCCTCAAACGTGCATGCGCGCGCGCGCGTGTGTGTGTGTGTGTGTGTGTGTGTGTGTGTGTGTGAGTGTGAGTGAGAGAGAGAGAGAGAGAGAGAGAGAGAGACAGTCCCACATCGTTTCCACACTTTGTTTGTCTTTTTTCGGCCAATCAACAAATGCTACAATGTTGAGAGCTCCAACGGGACAATCCGAGCTTTTTAGCTTTCTCAAGTTTTCACATCTTGAACTTCTGACATAGGTAAGAAAAAAGGGGTTCTGCAAGGTGACAGGTGACCTTGCCTACTGCTATAGTGCTCACGACAACAGTCATGCAAGGCGGGTCTTTGATTCAGTGTTTCGGAAAAATGTGTCTCAACTTAATATCCCGTTCTTAATTTCAAAAATGTCGGACGAGGGCAAGGGAAAAAGGAGAAATTCCATCCCAAAATAGTGTAAAAACTTGCAAAATAAACATAATTTTCTAAACTTCCTCTTGGAAAATTAAAGGAAAGTAATTTTGCATGTTTAAAAAATTGATTTTTCCAGAACACTGATATGATTGCATTGGAAGATATCATTGTCAGTCGAGGGTATTGGCCTTGGTCTTCAAGTTAGCAATCCTTTGCTCATTTGGATCCTCCTTGGTGTTGCATACCTAATGTGGGCTCTTTGCCTCCTCCTAGAAATGATGACTCCGATCTCTTATTGTAGGGTTTCCTCCATGCATGTGTGTCAATTGTAGGACCGCCTCCATGTCATTTTGCTTACATTTAGAGCATGGCCACTTTGGAACGGCTAAATAACCTTCTAGCTTTCTTTGCAAGTCAAGAAAATCGGTGGCTTCGAAGATAAATTCTTGATTTGTTTGAGTGGTGAGAGAGATCTTGAGCAGCTTTCTGCTAACCGAGAGGGTCTCAAAAGTCAACCATTTGAAAGGCTATGTCCGTTTTGAGGCTCTTAACTCCCACCATTAGATAGGTAGAGAGAGAAGAGTTGGCTCGTGACTGGGCAGAAAGCAGATTCGCTGGTACACGCGACCAGGCTCTCAGCCTCTCACATGCTTCATTTTAATACTACAAACTAGACATGCAGCCTCTTAGAGAGAGAGAGAGAGAGAGAGAGAGAGAGAGAGAGAGAGAGATTTCTTCTTATTGACCTGGTTTGAGACCCGTGAGTCTTGAGATCGATTAATCTCGACTCTCAGCTATTATGTTTAGGCAAACCTTATCCAATCCAAACAGTGTTGGCAACAAGTCGTCATGTTGCATACAAATTGTTAAGGGATATAATTCGCGTACGAAAAGAGACTCTCCTCTATGTAATGCCTCAATGCTCTATCTCACATTTAAGGGAGTGGGAGCTAAGCCAAATGGCTGCTATGGGTCAGGGCAAGCATGTGAATGGTTGAATACAATCTGCTCTCTCAAAGAAGAACATGCATGTGTGTATGTGTATGTATGTGTGTGTATTTTGCAGCACGCCCTTTCTTTTAGTATGATGCCCAAAACTCTTGCAAAGAGAAATGTTTGAGTGAATTTTTCTACTTTCATTACCCTCACATTTTAAGGTGCCAATGGTGCCCAAATGTACACAAACAAAGAATATGTGTCTTATATTACTAACCTGCTTATCGTGAATTGCAAGAGACCTCAACATCCATATGTGACGAGTCTTGGTAGATGACAGTGTACATGCTAGCTAGATTTAGTGCAATCCAACCTAAAAATTTTGAAATTTACCACATATAGAGACAAAGTTGCTATAGCCATGCAATTACCCCCAAGTCACACACCCATCATGAATACTGCCTTTGCACGCGTGCGTACACACACACACACACATATAGATAGAGAGAAGAGGGGTGGGGGGAGGGGGGGTAGGGACAAACTTGCCATGATTAAAATGAGTATGTTGGAGCTTGGCATGACCAACTAGAAGGAGATTTGTCATTGGTCAATCCACAAGAATGTGGAGAGTAAGTAAATTTCATTAATTGTTCTATCTTACACTCTAAAAGGTAGACATAGTGTTGATCCAAAAGATAGATTTGTGCTTGGTTGATGTGAATGTGGAGGGCACTTAGACCTTGTGTGTTGTCATACATTGTCATTTAGAAAGTAGTTATAGTGGTGGTTGATGCACAAGTGTATTAAAGAGCTATAGAAGCTCACATGAGAATCAAAGGCATTTGCCCACATTTGCCTTGCTTATGAAGGGAAGGAGACCAATGGTTGCTTCAATTGACGCACATATAGCTGCGGCAACGCGCGGGTCACATACTAGTGTATATGATGTGCACTCGACCATCTCTTTTATATAAAAATGAAATGTCTTTTGACTTTTCATTTCCATGGCTTTTCATTTTTTATACTCACCCTTCACTTATGCATTTGAAATGTTTTGAGAGAATTTTTATTTTTCTGAGATTGGGGAGACCTAATGGATGTAAGGCACTTGTAGGTCTTCTTTAGAAACCTTTCATCATTTATGAAAGGCATTTAGTTAGATGCTTTTTATTGAGAAAGAAGATAATCATCCTCCCTTGCTTCTATGCTTCTTACACGCATGAGAATTGCTTAGCTACCATGTCTTGAAATACAAAGTATTTCTTATATCACGCATTACATTGTAACTATGATTTTAGTGTTTTAAAATTCATTGCATGGCGTTTATTATTTGGTCCCGTTAGGCCATCCTCTTGTGTTGTCCTTCGCCCAACTTCCTCCCTCTCAATAGGAAATTATACATGCCTTATATGCACATGAGAGTTTGATTGAGTTTGCTAGATTGCACGCGCGCGTGCACACACACACAGATCAACAATTCAAGAATCTACTCTCCTCAATCCTCAAATATTCAACCAAACATGTGCTTGGGTGGTCTATGGGTTGAAGGAAGGGCTTTGCCAAGATGGTTGACAATGATAAGAATGAAGCCAAGGTTGATCCAAGCAAATCAAAACTCTGCATAATGGGGGCAAGAGCCATAGGTAGACAGAGGGTTGGAAGGGCAAAGAAGCAAGGAGGGAAGCTAGGTGGGAACGACTATCAAGGTAGACTGCATTGAGTATTGCAAATGATAATTAGGTTACTCACATGTGTTACCATGGCCTTTGATTGTTGCCATCACTATGACTACTTTAGCATGGTGGTAATGCATTGGCCAACGTTGATGCCACCACAAGTTTGTTTTAATAGCATTGTAGGCTATTTAGCCAATGAGCTTTAAAATACTTGTATGAGCTTTGACTGAGGATGCCTTCCATATGATACACACCAACTCGTAAAATTGCTCAATTTAAATAACAATCAAGGATCATTTGGGTGTTCTTTTGTATTGATAAGGTGAATGTTATTGGAAATAAAGTGTGGGCAATTTGTTGGGTAAAGGCCCGTGGCCACCCGACTTGACTAACCCTAACCCCATTAACACTTTTGCTAACCCTTGTACACTAGAAACACACACACTCCTAGCTCCTTGAGGTGTGTTTCCCCTCTTCTTGCTTTCTCTCCCCTTTCCTTGCACGAACAAGCACGAGGCCATTTGGCCCTCACAATGTTTGGGTAAAGGTGCTCCGTCTTTGTTCGGGGTCGGACGTTCGGTGTACGATCGTCCGCTCACGTGTGTATATATTTTTATTCTTCATATACTTATTCTTTCTATATGAAGAATAAGGAGCACCTCACTCATTAGTTCATGAGGTTGCTCCACCCGCACAGGTCTCGCGCTTCTCTACTTCCCCGCACGCACGCACTCATAAGTGGTATCAGAGCTATGGCTTGGCGACGGTGGCAGTCTTTCGGCGGTGATGGAGCTTGACGCTTCGCGACACCAGATTGGAGTGATCCGACATGGATCGGGCGGATCTTGGCACCCCGACGCGCGGTGTCCCTCTCGGGCATGTGAGGAATCTTGAAGGATTTGAAGAATCTCTGCAAGAAACAGGGAAAAGCAAGCTTCTGTAGGGAATCGACCTTGAAGCTTGTGTGCAAAGCTTAGCTTGGAGGTGAGAGTCGAGGCAGATCTCAACTAGCTTTTTTGGCGGTGTGTGGTACATGCACACACACACACACACACGCGCGCTGTTTGAATAGGGATCTGCAGAATCGTACACCCTGTTGAGCTTCAAATTGAAGCAATTAGAGCTTGGCAACCTCCTAAGCAAGGAGCAAATTTGACTTTTGGGGGAGCTCACTATGTGTAGGAGTGCAAGCTTGAAATATCGAGCAAGCAGCGAGTGCATTCGAAAGTAGGGAATTGAGTAAGCGTTAAGGGGGAGATTGGAGCTTCGAGTGTAGAGAAATTGGCTACAGCAAGAGAATCTCTCTCTCTCTCTCTCTCTCTCTCTCTCTCTCTCTATGTCTGATACACACACACACACACACACACACACACACACAGGAGAGGAGAATCGGGTTGCAGAGGAGAATCGGTTTTTCGCTGGCTTTTATTGAGCAAAGAAAAGCAAGGTCGGCAGCATATCCGAGGTCAAGCAGGGATAGCGCCTGGCAATTGGAGCAATTAGCGAAGGGCTTGAGCTGGTCGTGAGCGGGCAATGCCATGCAGGAAATCAGCATCGACTAGCAGACATGCATTTTGGGTTGCCACACCGAGTAGAGCAGGAGGTTCTGTGAGCCGTGAGCGGGATCGACCAGGTGTTGGGCTTTTTGAATTATTCAATTTTTTAACAAGTGAAAGGGTCACGACGGCATTCAAAAACAATAAGAAAGTGATAAAATTGTTAGGTTGAATTAAACTGGTACCAGTGTTTGGGAAAGGATTGCCTCAGCTTAGTCTTGAGCCGATTGAAAATCGAGACTAGGTAAATGTAAACTATGGTAAATGGAAGAAAAACCGATGAAATATGTGAGAAAGTCGTCCAAAAATTTTACAAATCTCAAAATTTGTGCTAGTATTTCTGATTTTCTTCTTTGTGAGGAAGAAACTTGATCAGCATCCACTTAATAAAAGAGACTTTTTCAAACGTTAACACTGATTGGAATCAAGCTATAAAATGCAAGAAATGTAAAGCCATATGAAGTTGTGAAATGAAAGGTGAAATAAAAAGAACTAATTAATATATATATGTATGTGTATAGAATTTATTAGAATTATGCAAAGAACAATAGAATGCAAAAAAAACATGTGTGTGTGTGCGTAAAATTTACTAAAATTTATGCAAGGTGAAGCTTCACTTTAGCATTCTAAAACAATAGAATTCAACAAAAGTAAAGACATGTCACGGTGTGAAATAAAAGGTAAGGCTCCATCATGTCACGATGTGAAATGAAAGGAGTCTCCCTAACCCAACACAACACTAAGGATTTCTTTTAGAAAGCCAAAAAAATTTTGAGCCTCACACACCTCATGTGTGCAAGGGCCCGCTCCCAGTGAGCCCTCGGCACCCCGATTATCGGCCCTCGACTCCCCGCTCATTCACACACCCCCAGCTTGGAGATAGATCAAGAAAGCCCGAGAAAGAGTGAGAGAATGCGAGTGAAAGAGAGTGAGTGTGTGAGTTGAGAGAGAGAGAGAGAGAGAGAGAGAGCGACCGCCACTTCGGCGAGTAAGTCCGGGCATCACCCAACATCGGCCCAATTCTTCTTAGTGTTCTCCTCGGCATCAGAGGCTCACGTCCAACGGTGGGAGGCAACCTCGACATTAGTTTTCGACACTGATTAGCGGCTCGTTATCGGTTTCGACACTGATTTTGATTATTTTCTTGGCATTCCTCCTCTACGGCTTCGAGTACTGCCTATTTGCATCAGTTTTCGACACTGATTTAGCGGCTCGGCTTTTAGCGTTCTTTTTTGTGTTTTTCCTCTACGACTCGACATCGACAGCTCAGCACTGTCTTTGAGCATTGACACTAGTTCGACGCATCCATTTTGACATCGATTAGGCGGCTATTCAACTAGCATAGTTTCGCTCAGTAGTGGAAGACGACATCGACGAGTGTTTTCTTGGCTTTGACTTAGCGAGACCGAGTGATGGCGGTTAGGCTCTCCTCCAGCATAGCCTTGCCATAATCTTCCCTCCCACACTCATTCCGGAGTGGATTCGGCTCCGAGTACTCTCCACGGCATTTCGGCTTCGACAGTTTCCCAGTTTTCAGCTTCGACGGCACATACCGACACATACGACTCTGACGGCCCATTCGGGAGTAGTTTTTTTCCTTGAGCGCACTTGGCTCTTGGACAACGTTTCCGATCGACGAGTTTACCGACCAATGAGGTAGTTTTTTGCAAGTTTTCCAGTGGTTTTGCTCATAGGTTGCATAGTCTTTCTGGTGTGGATTATGCAACACATTTAGTGCTCATGTACGATTGTGTGGAGCATTACAGAGAGATTTTTTTGCACGGTTTGGTGCAGTTTCATGTTATGTATGCATTATACGGATGCAGTTTGAGCTTGGTATAGCTCATAGGTAGTAAGTTTGCAGGTTTACAAGTGTTTTTGGACAGGTATACGTCCATAGAGCCACTCGATCAGGAGTGAGCTGTTTTGCTAGGGTTCTGCCAGTGCTATGTATGTCATTTGTGGATTTTGCTACTGAGACACCAAGTGTCTATTTTCATGCGTATTTGGTGATATTTTTGAGTTTTTGCTCAATTTTTAGGGGAAACTCTGCTGGATTTTTCCAAGATACTCGCCATGGTTTATGCGTATTTGCAGTTTATTCTCTGATGGTTTAGTGGTTGAGTTCTCCCACTCTAGCAGTTATCTGCAGTTTTTTGGCTTGCGGTTTGCATTCAGTTTTGACTCGTTTTGCAAAGGAAATTGTGTTTATTTTTGTCATAATAATCAATATCTAATTCTCCTAAATGATTTTCTCATGTTAAAATGATCATTTAATATGGGGAAGCGTCGAGGGAGAAAAAGCTAGAATATTGGTTAAGCTAGCAGACCGGCCATAGTAGGGATCCAAAGGAGGGAAAATAGGGATCCAAAGGGGGGGCCATCTGCAAAAGATCCATGTGCAACAATGGGCTAAAAAGACCCTAAGGTTCAGCCCATTAAGACTTCCAAAATGCTAAGGTTCCAAAATTCAAAGGTTGTGTCCAAAGGTCAACCATGGGGGGAATTGGATGCTTTGTGTGTGTCTTTACAAATCCCTACATAGGAGTGGGTGAGCCTTGCTTGTAGGGGATGAGAGAGAAAGTCACACACACACACACACACAAGCTCCCTTTACACAAAGGGAATGAGGGACACATGTCAGCTCCCTAGGCCAGCTCCCTAGGCTAGATGCCCACAAGGTGTACCCAATTCCTATTGGATGGCCTTGGAGGTGGACCAATGAGAATTAGGCTAGAGTAAATCTAGTTTAATTAATTTAAAAACACTTAATAAAAGAACCAATGAGAATTAAGCCCTCTAGAAGACTATTGGACAGTCTCCCAAGGGGTCCAATGAGCATTCAGCAGCCCAATGGCTTGCCTGATTCCTATTGGCCAGGAGGAAAAAGGGGTCCAATATTAAATTACCTAAAGCTCTCACAAAAGGGGAAAGGGGGACACATTTCAGAAGGCTATCACTTATGCTGCTTAATTGTCATTGGCTAGCCCTAGGGAGGTCCAATGAGAGGGTAGCATGAGCAAATAGCAAGAGGGGTCGACCAAGAGAGAGAGGGGGCTGATTTTTGCAAGGCATTATCACACACACACACACTCACACAATCTCATGTGTGAAGTAAAGAAGACTCTCTCTCCTTCTCAAGATTTAATGGAAAGCTGACCACCTACTCCAAGCTTGTGAGAAGGGAGGCCTACACCAACAACTCTTGGCTTTGTGATGCAAATCCAACCAAGAGCCAAGCTTCAATGCATGCTCATCTCCTCTACCACGCTAATCACTAAGCTAAGCTATGCTAATATGAGTGATTATGTGAGGAGATGTACATCTTTCTCGTAAGAATACTCCTATTTCCTCTCAATCTACTCTCATACCCTGCTAGCTCTCACCATCTTCGAAGGTGTGTGAGGTCTTGGGTCTGAGACCAGGGAGAATTGATGTTGTGTTTGATAAGTGTTTTGCTTAGTGCATGAAGCTTTCATCTTCATTGCACTAGCTAGTCTTGAAGGAACACAAAGAATTGTATTGTACCATGTCTCTCTTGATGGGAGAAACCATAATACAAAGCCTTTTGGAGGGGGGATCGGCTCCATGTAAATCCGGTCCTCAACTGTTGTCAATAGCTTAATTTCTCTCTATTTTGAAAGTATTGTTCATGCTATCTAGCTAGGTGTTATGCTTTTTGTTGCTCTCTCCACCCAAGCACTCTTGTAATTCTCATTAGGAATCTATTCTAATGAAATGCCCACTATGTTCATGCTAATTTCCTCTACATACAAGTTTTTAGGCCATTAAATGTTACAATTTTTGTCTGTTTTCTCGCCATAAAAGTTTGCAGTGTTATGCCATTTTGTACATTGGTCGATATATTCCCACTTTGATAGTGATCAAGTGTTTACTCTCATTTTGATAGGTTTTGTCAGCTTGGACATAGTTTGGTGTTCTTCTACCCACTCTCGCAGGAGTGAGGATTGCGTGGCTACAGATAGAAAATCACACTTTTCACAGGTTTTTGCAAATTTTTGCTGGCAGTTTTTCTTGTGGGATACGTTTTGAGCTAGTTTGCTCTCTACTTGCGTATATGGTTATGCGCAGTTTCTCTTGTGCAATACATTTTGAGCTAGTTTTCTCTCTACTTGCGTATATGGTTACGCTTGGTTGAGCTGTTTGTCCCAGCTTATGCTTGCAGATAGCAGATTGTGGAGTTGTTTTATGCATATGTGAGCAACGATTTTGATGTTATTGGTCATGGTTTTCATGATTGTGTAGTGGTCGAGAGATCTCCCCCTTTGTTGCCATTTTGGCATTCACTTATGGCAGTAGATATGTGTGACATTGAGAGATGGCGGTCTCGTTCTTGCCGATACTTACGTTGTTGGCATTGTGGTCACACATGACACATTAGACACCAGTGTTTCAGACATATGAGACAGCAACATAGATGTATGTGTGATGTAGATACGGCTTTGACACATGTAAGAGAGACAGTTACAATGGTAGTCTATGGCAGTGATGGTGATGTCATGATTGCCTTGAGTGTATCTCTTGTAGATATGTCTATGGATAGCACACTTTCTCCACAGTGGTTACTAGATAGTGATGTTGCTTTCCATGTCACACCATGTCGTGAGTGGTTCAACACATTTTCTAGTGGGAGTTTTGGCTATGTGCACTTGGCCGATGGTTCAGCGTTTGACATAGAGGGTGCAGGAGACATTTGTTTGTCATTGCCCAGTGGTGCATCATACACACTACGACATGTGCGCTATGTTCCTTAGCTAAAACAAAGCTTGATCTCAGTGAGACAGTTAGCAGATTTTGGTTGTTAGACACTTCTTAGAGAGGAGTCTTTCCAGATGCATTGCGGTTCATTAGTGATTGCCAGAGGAGCCAATAGTGGCTTGGTATATCCTATGCATGTGTCTAAGGTTCGAGACGGCATAATCTCGGTTTTGTTGCTGGCATGCATTGAGCGAGAGACAAGACGTGTCTCTTTCGCAGGTGAGCTCCATCATGCTCACAAGTCAGAGCATTTAGCTGTGCATGATGTGCCAGTAGACTCTATAGAGACAGAGATAGAGCGACAATGCTCTAGTGAAACACAATAGGTGTCGTCAGAGTTTGTGCAGGTAGAGGTCGAGCAGGTTTGCTCCCTAGAGACACAGGCAAAGATGACAGATATGGAGCTCTTTGATATGCTCATGTTAGAGGCTGATGAGTTGGTGCTAGGACGCACAGTTTTGCATATGGGTGAGGTTTTCCAGTGTCGGTGTTGACACATCCATACACGATGGATAGTATTGATGATGCAGTACATGCAGATAGTGCATGGGAGACGAGTACAACCGAGTTTGCATAGATTTTGTCAGCATTCGGGCGTCTCATGTCCGACTTGTTAGTGTCGAGGCCCGATCTAGCAGCTGCAGTGGGAGAATTTGCAGCAGGGGTTGTCAATCGTGTGATGGCTGACACTAGCATGATGCATAGTGGAGTTTTGCACACCATACAAAGTTGTCTACGCAATTTACATGTGGGCTCTAGCATGGGTACGCACGCTCGTCTACCACCAGAGCCGATACAATTGCGTGTAGAACGACAGAGTGAGCCAATGGGCAGAGGTTGAGAGAGTCTCTCACCTAGTTTCTTGTACATAATAGTAGTTTAGCTAGTAGGTCTTCACTTATCTGTGCATCGCCTTTAAGTGGGAGATTTTTGGGGTAAAGGCGATGCGCCTTTGCTCGGGGCCAGACGTCCGGTCGCCCCCCACGTGTGTACATACCCTTATTCTTTCTATATGAAGAATAAGGAGCACCTCACTCATTAGTTCCTGAGATTGCTCCACCCGCACCGGTCTCATGCTTCTCCCCTTCCCCGTACGCACTACATCACACCGCATGCACGCATCTGCGCACTCACACACATCTGGTATTAGAGCTGGCTCCCCGAACTCGATCCCAACCTCCCTTGGAGCTTGGGAAAATTAGGATCTGCAACAAAGTCGCATCTCTATAGGAGTCAAGTAGTAAGAGACTAAGGATTCACAATCAAAAGCATAGAACCCGTGCAACAAATCGAGATTTGTCTGGTTGTGCACACACACACACACATACACACTCGGTCACAACATCTCAACATCTGACCTTGATAGCATCTGGGGGGCTCTGATTGTGTCCTGAATCACTATATCTGGCTACAAAATATGGCAATCCAACCAGTTACACTCAAACTTGATTTAAGTTGATGCCTTATGTGGGTTTTACCTTATGCTTTACATAATAATTAACTGCTATCTTTTGCTATGGTGAACACACACACACACACTTGGTCACTACAATTAACCAGGGTAGCTAGTTCTGGTAACACTAACTCTACCTATTGGTTTTACTACCCTAACCATGTATGCTGGTAAACATTGTACCCAACGCACTTCTGGCAGTTAGACTAAGCCTTTGTTGCTCGAGTACAAGCAGCCTACTCATAGCATAAACATTTCCACCTTGGGTAGGAAAACTCGGAAATGATACTTGATTTCATTGTTGCTGGCCTACTGTGCTATCTGGATTAGCATGGCTGAATGAATACCACAAAGAAACCTAACTTGGTGGGTGCAACCCCTTGTGGATTTAACCTTACTTGGTTTGCTTGGGTTAGTATGAACCAATTTTTTGGAACATGGGCCCAGTGGGAGCATTTCCCTAAAAAATTCTCTAAACCTATAAGTGCTAGACTCCCCTCTCGGTTATGCTCTGCATTACTGAGGTAGTTTACTCTGTCGAGGCAAGTCTCTTCCCCTTCCACTCATAAAGCGGCACGATACATCTCGATCGAAGGATGGGTGGCTTGACACGACTCTGAGCCATCAACTGCTTGGTATGATTCAAAAGGCATCCTACCCTCCTATGCTAAGCGTCTGTGGCACCCCCATAACTGTAGCGCCTGCGGCCTCTTCCACTATATAAGGTGAGGGATGCTTCCCTTCACTTAGACTTGGTCTCCCCTGGCACTTTGGAGAAAACCTTGGGATTACCTTTGCTCACAGGTTATTTATATTTTTTAAATCTCAAATGCTTCATTAAGTAGGTTTCTGGTTGAAATCTTTTAATTGGATAAATAATGTTCTTCTCTCTGGACTACTAACGTAGGTAGAATTGGCTTTTTCCTTTCCATTTTATCGGGCTTGACTGAACACCATGGTTTAGATAGCATTCTTGTTATACATTGTTGGACTAGGGATGTTACTTGTTGAGGATGATATTTCAGTTTTGCCTTGCACACAATACATGAAGCTTTTTTAAAATGCTGCTGGTCTTTTTGACTTGAAAATTAAGTGGTTTTTTGTGAGGGCTTCTGTCCTACTCACTTTACTTTAGAAATTACTCTATGCAATCTCTGAAATAGTGACTTATCATGGAAACTTATGAAAAATTGGTGCTTTTTTCATTAACTGGATACTTATGGTGAGTATGGTGTTGAAAGCCTGGTGGCATGGTTGGTTATGTTGCCGAAATCTGAGTTTGGAAGATTGCAGTTGTTTATCTGGTTATGATACATACACTTTGCAGAAAATCTGGCTTGAAAAAAATGGATCTAATACTTGATGATACTTCTAAGATAACTTTGACTATATAAAGGATGATGTGATGTATCTCATGAGGTTTCCATAGCATATTCCTTTGACTCTTTACAGGTTTAATCTCTTCAAAATTAGTCAAATATTGGTCTTATAATCCTACAGCCTGCTTACTGATTACTAGCTGGCTTTTTGGGTCTTAATTTCTGGCATAGTCCTGATCTTTCTTCTACTACAACTACCAAAATTATGACCTAGTCTCTGGGTTAGATCTTCCTCTCATGAACTAGCTGTATTTGGGTATGGTTGGAGTTAGCTAGATCTGGCTCTGGTTCTGACTAGTACATCCTTGGCTTTGGCTTATACTGCTCTGGGCTATTATATCTTTTTCTCCTTGCTGACCTTGCTGGACTTTGTCATGCTGACCTTGATATGCCGAAAATCTGACATGCAGCTTGCTGCTATTTACTAGGAGTATGGTTTGGCTTTTTTTTTGTTTGACTTTATACATAATCTGGTTTTTATTCTTTAAAGAGAATTGGCTTAAATTTTGATCTAGCCTTGTTAATGATTTGATGAATACTGATGTGGTCTGGTTTGAGTGTAACTGGTTGTAGCCAGATTTTGTACCTTCAGCTTGGTACTTAGATTGTTGGCTTAAATTTGGTCCTTTTTTCTCTACATCTGGTTGGAATTTCTCTTGCCAACTATGGCTTAAATCTGGATAATGATACTTTGGGCGTGCTCACTAAAGCTAGAGTAAAAATTTATCTAAAAACTTTTGTTCTTATACCTCATTGATGGTTCGTTGTGGCACTGATTAAGGGATGAATTGAAAGCATTTTTTACCATTGAGAATGAGCTCCATATTTTATGACTCTGGTTGATACTTCATGGGCAGATTAATCCAGCTACTATACCAAAGAAAATCTATGTATGGTACTTAAAATGGGTGCTGATAGGAAAGCAGGCCTATTGCAAAATCGATTAACTAAGGTTCTTGCTGGCTGACCTAAACCTGGGTTTTTTTCGTACAATGTTTAAACTAAAGAATTATATAGGATGATATGGAGTAGTCGACTTCCTCTCACAGTAAAAGGTTATTTTAAAGAAGAACTTTTATAACATATGAAGCAATTCTGGTAAGATTACTTTGTATAAGACACTAGCTAGTCTAATGATTTTTAAGTTTGACATGGATACCAACTGATAGGTTCTTTGAAGCCTGCCATACGTAGCCAAGTCTAACATATCTGTTGTCTTGACTATATGGATGCAGGTGAGAATCCTATCTTGGCTTAAAAAGGTTTAGCTTGTTGCAGTCCGACTTTGAAAACACTTGATGATTCAACTGGGATGGTTTTGATACCTTTGTATAAACTCATTTGGAATGATATTTCGTTCTTATTATGCTGTATAGTTATGAATCAAAGATTGAGTTGTTTCTGTACTAATCTTTGCCTAGACATCTTTAGCCAGTTGTCTTTTTTGAATGTCTTGTTCTTTGTGTATTTATTAAAATTAAAATAGCTACACACACACCTAAACACCAGGCCCTCCTAGGCAACTGGGTGGACTGGGACGCTGGCTTTGGATATTTCTTTTCTTTAGGCTTTGAGTGACCCACTGTCTATATTTCCTTTGCTGGTTGACAGGTGTGGTCTCTCCTTGACTATAGACTGGATTCCTACTCACGACTATTGTAGTCTTTTGGCTTAGTTGGTTTTAAGTAGCAGGTTAATCCAATTCTACTCACCCATGCTTAAGTAAATTGAATTTTGATGATTACAAGAACATGCTTGTTGAGCCAGCAGAGGATCACACCCACATTTTTGCTCACACTCATCATTTTGTAACCATTGATTGTAATAAATGTCTTTCCGACATTAATTTTAATTTGAGCCATTCATTAAGTAACAGGACTCAATTGAGTTTCCAGCTTGTAATCCCAAAGTAATTTCACTTGTTGATGTAATTAGTTAGAGATGTTCTCACCTCCAAGGCTGAGGTATATAAGCCAAAGTTTTTGTAACCTAAAGGATTCAGATTATTAATCAAGGGGAGTTTTTTTGAGCGCCGTGACTGTGTCTGAGAGAGAGAGAGAGAGAGAGAGAGAGAGAGAGAGAGAGAGAGAGAGAGAGAGAGAGAGAGAGAGATAGATAGATTTTATTATCGTCCTCGGAGGTCAAATATGACCTATGGGACCAAAGTTACATGTGATGTAGTATGTGTACGGCTGATGAGTGACTCTCGATGCTCCAAAATTGTAGTGATGAGAGTCGCAATGGAGAGCCCACACTTTGGCTGGGAGAGGAAAGTGTGTAGGTCTAAGTTATGGCTGAAAATGTGAGAGAAGCAAGTTCGGATGTGATCAAAAGCTGAGCACTCTACTAGTGTGTGGTACTCAGACTCTCGAACTTGCAGTGAGCATAATGTGCACAGTCGATTTGACTCTTCTCCATTGCCCCAACGCCCTATCTCGCATCGAAGGAAATGGGAGCTAAGCCGAATTGCTGCGATAGTGCGTATCGCGGACAAGGGAATAGGCTCAAGCATGTAAGTGTGAGTACGGTTTCCTCTCTCAGCGAAGAACATGGTTTTGTAGTTGGGGGCAATATAGGTGGTGTAATGTATGAAGCGTGACCCACCGGATTTCTCCCAAGCCGTAATACATTGGCGTTGTAGAAAAGCTTCATTCACTTGAGAGTCAATTGAAGCATCATGTAGCAAGTGTAATGCATCCCATCTCCCAAACCACTTCTTTATGTCTTGCATCCATCCCGTGATCAAGATCTTGCTTTTATGCGTCTTTTGAACTTTTTTGCTTGCTTCCCATGCAATTGTAGGAAGTCTTATCTACTTGCTATGCGAGCTACGGAGAGAGAGAGAGAGAGAGAGAGAGAGAGAGAGAGAGAGAGAGAGAGAGAGAGTCTTATCTACTTGCTATGCGAGCTACGGAGCCTCCATTGGAGAAGCGACACCGCCATTGTGTTAGCAACGGCGAGAGCTATGCACAGATACCAAGAGTGCGCGCTATCGGCTTCTATGTGTGGTAAGTTCCTACGAGCTTCGGTGTGAGTTTTCTTCCAACTCGTGTGTCGGAATGGAGCGTGCAACATATCTATAGAACCACAATGAGTAGAGATACACATTAGTACCATCGGGGTCAAGCTTCGATCACCTGTATTTTTCGGCTTGTCTTCATACGCGTTTACCGCACGGAGTGGTTATAGGTTGAGTTTGCAGTTCAAGTCTTTAGGGTGTTGTTCTTACCTAGTGTATAGACTTCCCTTGAGTTTGAGATCGATTCAATGATTCTAGATCCTGTTTCGTATAGCATTCGTTCGTAGTACGGATTTCAGTCACTTGCGTATTTTAGAACTTAGATTTGATTTCCTTAGTAGTGATTGTCATTAGAAGGTCGAGTAGGTGATTTGACACCCACCTAGTTGTTTCCATGCGCCTGCGGGTCAAGCTCCGTCCTCGTCTGACAAATTATGTTGTTGGTTGAGTTCTCGCTATTTAGCTTCCGCTAGCGGCGTAACCGCCTTAACATTTGGCGCCGCTGCCGGGGACGAGAGCCCTAAGTAGGTGACCTTAGATTAATCCTACGAGGTGAGTCGTATAAACTACTTTGTATACTTTAGTTAGAAAAGATCTAGGAGTGGTGGACTCCGAAGATCTCGAGAGATACTAGGAAGTGGGGTATTCCTGGGTGTTGGTGTTGAGTAGTTGTTGATAGAAGAAGAATTTGCTAGTCCGTGAGTGACAGTGGATCTCTTTAAAATCATAATTACCAAACCCATTTTATGATTAGGAATAGCTTAGATAGGACTTCATTTGATCTTGATCTAGAGCTAGTAATCATTGGAGTATTTGCTTGATATGGTTGATTGCATGTTAGATCACTAAACCGTCGAGTTAGTAGTGAAACTTGCAATAAACAAAAGTCAGAGAAATTTTCTGTGTATCTGGGAGCTGCTGAGCACTTGAGAAAGCTTTAGGAAGGATTCTGTGCCAAAAAACTGGAAATCTGCAACTTTAGACATCATACGTGTATGATGTCTAAATGACCAAACAGAGACCAAAACAGAAACTTTGACTTTACGAGAGTGTTCAAAAGGGGGGTTATACCCTAATTTCAACTTAAAACAAGAGCATTAACACTCAAAGAAACCCAAAAAGACAAGTCGGAGCCCAAGAAACGCAAAGAACAGGAAATTTTGGATTCAGATCTTGTTTTTACATTCAAACCTGACAAAAACACTTGAAACTCAATTATGAACATTGGAGAAGGCTTAAAACCAAGAATAGTCAAAATTTGGGACAAAAGACATCATACGCGTATAATGTCTTTTATCACATCCACTGCTTATTTTTGATATCTGACCTGATAAGATTGTTACAAACAATGTAGAAAGCATAAATATCAAGTCTTGACCCAAATTGATGAAAAAGACATCATACGCGTATGATGTCTTTGACCTAATTTTGGACATATTTTGATACTTTTCCAACACAGATCCATTGTAATAGCTGTCTAGAGGTTATATTTCAAGTTTCATCCCATTTGGATCACAATTGACCCAAAACAAGTCAAAAGCGGAAAATTGCCAAGAAAAGCCTAAATTAGCCATAACTTGCTTAAACAGAGTTCAAACTGAATTTTGTGAGTGGACAGAGCATAAGGGGGCTACTGAGAGTGAGCATAACCAAAATAGTCCAAATCTGTGAAAAAAGACATCATACGCGTATAATGTCTTTTTCAGCATAATTGCAACAAAATTCTCACTTGACGAAACAGAAGTTGTCCAACTGACAAGATTAAACAATTGACCAAGTATCAATCAGTTTGGATCAATTATGACCACAAAAACTTGGGAAAACAAATTGCCGAGACGGAAAAGTTAAAGTCCTTTAAGGGAATTGATGAATTTGAGATCGGGCAGGAATCTCCAGAATAACCAACCAAAACAAGGGGAACAAGCAAGTGTCATATCAACCGAGGGAAGTGTAAACCAAAGTTGGGTGCAACCATTAGAGCCGATCTTTGAAGGAAGTGTTTCTGATACTTCTTCGGAGAGATATTATGAGATTTTCACCGAACACTTGGAACACTTGAACCTGAACAACAGAGAAAATATGGCAGCAGGATCATCAAACCCTTCCGCCACAATGAAGCTATTGTTCATAAAATACCAGTACGACAATGAGCAAGGTGCCAAGATCTACAAAGATGGAATGGACCGCTATTGTGCAAAGATAGAAGATAGACCTAGTGACTTCAATGACTTAGTGCCTGTGAGCTATAGCGGAGATAGATATCTAGATGACGAGGGTACCATGTACTTGGTAGTCCTAAACCCTAACATTGTGGACAAGTGGGGATTGATGGGCACCAAAGCCAAAGTAGATGAAGAACTCGAGGAGAAAGCACCAATAATGAACTTCCCTTGATGCGAGGTTAAGAAAAGAGAATGAAACTACAAGGATCAACACTGATAACATCTATGTGGGGCTATACAAATATAATAATGGGGAGCAAGATCTCTATTATAGATGTGAAGAACCCTACACCGGAGAGTTGACAGACCAAAAAAGACTTTATGTCTTTACCTACACAGAGGGATCGAAAGTGAAAATTGCCGCTTACGACAAGTATGGGAGGCAATACGCAACAATGGGCAAGAAAGAATTAGAAGGATATACATACTTTGGGGGACCACTACATCAGTATTATGTTACTTCTAGCTCACAAAGACCAGCACCAACAAATGGAGTGCAAAACCCAATGACAACAGGAGGACAAAGAACTCAGGCTGCTGACTCTTTCAGTCAACCTCAGTACTCGAAGCCCGGACCAATGGGATCATTACATTCCAGAGAGTCAATGGATACGAATCGAGGTAGTGCAGTTCCAATCCCCACATATACCACTCTAGGTCCAAGGTTTGAAGCGGAACCATCAAATTTACCTCCTAGTAGTAGATTCAGGGCAGGGAAACCGGCAAGGGTAACCCATGAAGTCCATGATGCTAGAGAAAGCTTTAGCCAGGACACAGGAGCAATGATGTTGGTAGCAGACCATAGACGTATGAGACCATCTCAAGTAGCCAAGTGTATGCCAAAGAAGTATGGTGGTTCAGGAGATCCGTATGCACATGTGTCACTCTTTAAGCAAGTCTTAAGAGCTGAGCAGATAACAGATTTCCATACACAATACGAGGGATTTGGTCTTACTCTAGAAGGTACGGCATTGAAATGGTTTCAACCACTGAACTGAGGGGGATTCCATGACATTGACCATTTGCTAAGAGAGTTTGCTGAGGAATTCTCAAAACGAGGGATTAAGCACAATACGGTCTCACAAATATATGCTTTTAAACTGAGAGAACACGAAAAAGTGAAGGAAGCTTCACTTCGCTTCAAACAATACATTGAGAGATGTCCAGTACGTGAACGACCACAAGATGACAGACTATCTGTTCTCTTTATTGAAGGATTGAGAAACGACACTCTCAAGAAGGACTTGCACTTGAAAGCTTGTACAAGTTTCAAGCAAGTAACGAGAGAAGCATTGTACTTAGTGGATAACTGTACGGTTTATGGAGAGGTGTTAGCGGATACAGATTTTGCATCCAGTAGCTCTTCCTCCGTAGCGAGCGAGACTACCACTAAAAAGAATGTTCAAACAACAACCATGCCAAATGTAGAGCAAATGATAGAAGATGCTCTAAAAAGGATGGCACCATTCCAAAAACCATTGCCAAAATCACTGAAATGGTGTGCTATTGAACAAAAATGGACAAACCACCCAATAGAGGAGTGCTATTACAACAAAGGGTATGTAAGGGAGCGTCAGTATGCACCTCCTGCTCAATTAGCACCACCTCAGGTACATCCAGTACCTCGATACCCAACGAGAAATGTACCAGGACCTATGGGGATAGAAAGACCGCAACTGGTATTGAGACAACAACCACCTTTACCAGGAGCAAGACCAGTGGGCATTAGATATGCACCAACCTTAGAGAATCAAGAAGAACAAGCCTTAGTGCCTGTTCAAGCCTATTATGAAGAATCTGGTGCACACATGTCTCCAACTGTGTATTACCCACCAGAAGAACCCAAACAACCAGAACCATGGGGCATGATTGGGAATGTTGGAACACCAACAGTTACGAGTGCTTCTGATGAAGAGAGATACAATTTGGACGCAAGAACATTGATGTTCATAGCTCATGGAGGGTTAACAGGACAAAGACCATCCTATCCACAAAGGACGAATCAAGTGGGACCAAGACCAGCACTAGGACCCTGTTACAAGTGTGGAGGTGACCATCTGATGAATGTTTGTCCACATAAGGAAATCATTAGAATTAACGCTTATTGCACTGAGTGTGGGGTTACTCACTTCATTGAGGATTGTTCAAAGAATCCAAACAAAGTGCAAAAGACGACATTGAATATGCTAGAAACTATTCCTACCAGCAGTGGGTCTGAAAATGAAACTCTGATACCAACGCAAGTTGTTACTAGAGCTCAAGCTAAGAAAACCACTAGAGAACCTGAGAATGGAAAGTTAGCGACTGAAGTGGTTAGTCAAGGATCGCGGAGTCAGAGAAACACATGGAAAGCTAGAAAAGCACGCATGAAGTTGAGAAAAGAACGTGAAGACGCTATTCTAGCTGAGGAACTAAAGCAAACTAAAGATAGATTAGAAAAACTTGAGAGTCAAAACGGGAAACGAGAGATGAGCCCTGAAAGAACGAAACAAAAGAGTATCAAAGAGACAACGAGCTTAAGCTCAGGGGGATCAGTGCTAGTCGACAAAGTACACGAACCATTGGACGCACTGATGAGAGATTACGAAGCTAGGTTAAAGACCAACCAAACACAAGAACAGAGGTGGATGACATACCCAAACGCGGAATTGGAAAAGCAGAGACTTGAAATGTGCCAGAGAATGATCGAGACTGCACAAGCCTTATTAGAACCACCAAGAGAAACAATGAATTGTGGAACGGAAAACCCAATTCAGCAAGAGATTATCATTTCACGGGTAGCTGAAAAGACTCCCAGTGCACAAAAGCCTGAAAATACACACAAGGATGACCGCATAGTATTGAACACAACCGATCAGGAGATAGAGAGTTTTCATCCAGTCATACAGAGGTCTTACGGAAGAGATGAGGATTACAATGACTTTTGGAAACAAGTGAGAGAGGCAAACTTTGCAAACGAGCTAAGTTGCCAAGCTAATCAGAAAAATTGGGAAAAGGACATCAGGAATCCTCCCATAGTGGAATTTGAGGTAGGATCTCAAGTGGACTTGGATCTGCAATCTTACTGGGGAGATGGGGGCTCTGTTAGAACAATGGAGAGCAAACCTCATTCACTGAATACCTTACCTTCATACTTAGGAGAGTATGAAGCAAAATCCGAGATTAGAGCACTTCCCTCATGAAGAATCTCATCAGAAAAAGTCATGGAATCGCAAGGATTGATAGAGATCTTGTCAACACCAGTGACATGCACTATCACTCTAGCTGAGCTTTTGAGGCTAAGACCACATATGTGGAGCACTGTAGGAAAATGCGTGGAGAAATTTGGGATAAAAGACCGAACATCGAGACTGCAAGAGGGTATACAAGAGCTGAGCAAACCACAAAAGAACGCTAAGCCTGTACCCTTAAACAAGGTCGGAGAGTATTGCGAAGGTGAAGAGGGGAATACAACCTTACCAGTTGAATTCCAAGGAGTGAACACGATGGCAATACTAGATAGCGGAGCTGGGGTAGCCATTGCTACAAAAGAAATCTGGATAAAATGGGGGAAACCAGCAATAAGGAAGACTAGGTTGAAACTCCAATTTGCAGATGGACACATGGAGAAACCTATGGGGTTATTAGAGAAAGTCGTAGTAACTTCTTGCGGCATTGAATACCAACATACTTTTGCTATTGTCGATTTTGGCAAGGAGAATAACTATGATATCATACTGGGAAGACCATTCATGAGACAGTTGAAAATGGTCCAGGATTGGAGCTACGATCACATATACCTGAGAAATATGGAGACCACTACACGTGTGAACTTGAAAGACCATAGCTACAAAGATGTGAACCGAACACCGGTAGAGGAGTTTGATTCAGCTACTTTGGCGGGATCCGAATTTCCAGCTTGGTTAGGTAAGCCCAAGGAGTTATGGATGTGTGGAGCCTCGAAATGTGGAAGTCTGAGGCGAGAAGAATATGTTTTAGAAAGGGCTATCGAAGACGAAACTTATATAGGAGAACCCTTTCCAGAGGACACGCTTGAACCATTAGAATGGACACACATTCTAACAACCCTAGATGTTTGTGCAATTCTGGATGGTCCCACAATGAAATTTTGCGACAAGGACGGGTACGACGTGGTTCCGTACTTCATGTTGAGAACTGTACTCGAAAAAGAAACTGAAAAGAACGATACACTGGAAAAGAAAGATGAAGAAGAGGTGTTTCACGACATTCCCAATCATCCAGAGTGGGGAAATGAAGCAGACAACGAGTCAACGGACAATTCAAGCGGAAACGAAGAAACTATAACGGATGTCCGATTTTACGATTTTTCGAACCAAACTAAACAACGCCAGAAACGCTATAGAGCAAAGAGAAAAACAAAGGGGGTTAGAACCAATCCGATGCCTAGAATAAGAGGAAAAAATCAATTCCTAATGCTAGTAAAGGCAGAAGATTGTGTTAAGGACAAGATTTCTGGAAGAATGAGAGGCAATGAGCAAAAGAGCTTACGAAAAGACAAAAGAAGCTCAAGAAATCAAGTTCAAAGGAATGAAACGAAAACTGAAACAGAAAAATCAGAAAAGAACAACCGCAACAGAGAACACACGGAGTCCAAGTTAGAACGTAGAAACAAGTACAGAGAGCTCAAGAAAACTTTGAAAGAAGTTTGGACGACAGAAATTGAGAGTGGAGAGGACGAAAACGCCAAAATCAAGGAAAACATGGATGTTCCCTCTCACTACAGGAAATTCACAATAGAGGATAGGAAGGTGGTATTAACCCAACCTATTCGAGAGAGAAGGGAGAACGAATGTTATGACGGACCGGAGGATACAAAAAAAGTTGATTTAGCAGCTCCAGGTGAGACACCTAGATCGGTGTACATAGCCACAGATTTGTCTCCAGGCGAGGAAGAGAGACTTTTGAGTCTTCTCAAAGAGTACAGGGAAGTGTTTGCATGGTCTTATAAGGACTTAAAGGGAGTTGACCCATCGATATGCCAACACACAATCCCACTAAAACAAGATGCAAAGCCTAGCAGACAGAGACCATACACATATAATGATACGTTTGCTAAGCGAATCAAAGAAGAGATAGATAAGCTAATGGAAGCTGAATTCATATACGAGATTGAACACACCGATTGGGTATCTCCGATTGTGGTGGTACCCAAGAAGAACGCAAAACTCCGAGTGTGTGTCAACTTAAAGAAAGTGAATGCTGCAACAATCCGGGATAATTATCCCCTGTCGATAACTGATCATGTTCTAGAGCGTGTATCAGGGAAAACAGCATACTCCTTTCTTGATGGTTTCTCAGGATATAACCAGCTAGTCAAAGCACCGGAAGATCAACATAAAACACCTTTTGCAACGGAGTGGGGAATTTATGCTTATCGGGTTATGCCTTTTGGTCTAACCAATGCCCCCGCAACCTTCCAGAGGCTGATGACGCATGCTTTCAAAGAATACTTAAGGTTGTTTCTAGAAATATACATGGATGACTTATGTGTACATTCTCTTCTGAGAGATGAGCATCTAGAACACCTAAGAAAAGTATTTGAGAAATGTAGGACATATCGCATTTGTCTCAATCCTGAGAAATGTGTGTTTATGGTCCAACAGGGCAGAATTCTGGGACATATTGTCTCACAAAACGGAATATCCACGGATTTAGAGAAGATAAAAGTTATAGTGGATAGGCCTAGACCAACCAATGCGAAACAAGTATAGAGCTTTATGGGACATTGCGGATATTATAGACGATTCATTTACATGTACGCTATAATAGGCCAACCACTTTACAGGCTAATAGTGAACTTTGAATGGACAGAGGAGTGTGAGGAATCATTCAAGAAATTGAAAGAGGCACTCATTATTGCTCTAGTCTTGAAATCACCAGATTGGGAGAAGATATTCCATGTGCATATAGATGCTTCGGCATATGCAATAGGATGCATTCTGGCTCAGCCAGAAGAAGGAAACATGGATTTTCCTATCTGTTACGCCAGTCGACAGCTCAACAATGCAGAGAAGAATTACACCACAACAGAGTGAGAGGGATTAGGAATGATATATGCTGTGAAGAAATTTCGGCATTATCTTCTAGCCAACAAGTTTGTGTTTTTTACGGATCACCAAGCCTTGCTCTACCTAGTGAATAAACCATGCAATACCGGGAGAATAGTGAGATGGTTCATTATCTTACTGGAATTCGACTTCACGGTAGTAGTAAAGAAAGGAAAAACACATCTTAGAGCTGATCATCTTTCGCGATTGACGAATGGAGAAGACCCTATAGGAGTAGATGACGACATGCCAGACGCATACTTGTTCAACATAGAAATGATACCGAAGTGGTCTCAAAATGTCGTTAGCCTATTAACCTATGGAGGAGAGTTTGATAGAAGAGAATACAACCAGAAACATATTGCTATTCAGCAATCCAAGAATCTTCAATTGGTTGCAGGAAGGTTGTATCAATTGGGAAATGATCATGTTTTACGACTATGCATCAATCCTGAGGAATATAATATATATTTGCGTGAAGCACATGTTCAGGAATGTGCATTTCATTGTTCAAGAAGGAACACATATAGGAATTTGTTACAATTGGGAGTCTATTGGCCAGGAATGAAAGAAAGCGTACATGAATATGTCACTGTATGTATTGTATGTTCATCAAAACCACCAGAAGAGTATTCGACATTATATTAGATAATGATCGCTCCGGAATGGAGTCAGTATATTGTTGAATATCTCACAAATAGAACTTTCCCAGAAGGAACGTCAAAAGCTCGTCAGAAATTTGTAGAGACAGAAGCTAGAGATTATGCTTTAATAGGAGATCAACTCTATAAGAGAGGTAAAGACAACCAGCTTAGGATTTGCGTATCAGAGTCTGAGTATATGATATTCCTGGAGCAAGCTCATGGAGGAGTAGGTGGAGCCCATTTCTCAGGTGATAAGACAACAAAACTTGTCTTAGCCGCAGGAATATGGTGGCCAACATTACATATGGACGCTGAGGAATACGTTAAACGATGTGATGACTGTCAGCGGACCAAAGTACCACTTAAAAGATATGATATGCCGCTTAGACCAATGATGGGGGCAAGAGCTTTTGCAAAATGGGGGATTGATTATGTCGGACCCATTTCACCTCCTGCATATAAGACTCATGCACAATACATCGTTGTGGCTACAAACTATCTAAGAAAGTGGGTTGAAGCAAAGGCAACTCAAAAAGCAGATGCCAAGACCACGGCACAATTTCTATATGAATACGTCTTTGTACGATATAGATTGCCAATAGAAATTGTGAGTGATCGAGGCACACATTTTATAAATGAAGTGATAGAGATCCTTCTAGATGAATTCATGGTAATCCATAGGAAATTAGCCCCGTATCATCCACAAGCAAACGGACAAGTTGAAGCAACAAACAAAACCATATGCACGGTCCTTACGAAGATTGTATCTGAGTCGAGAACTGACTGGGACCAGAAGTTGCATTCAACATTATGGGCATATAGGGTAGCATATAAAACATCAATAGGAACGACCCCATATAACATGGTTTTTGGGCTAAATGCTATCCTACCAATAGAATTCTTGATTTCAACCTTAAGGGTGGCTAAAGATCTAGAGTGGACAGGGCACGAGCTTTCTGATAGAATAGATGACCTAGAAAAACTAGACGAGCTTCGCCTAAAAGCAGTAGCTTCTATCTACGCTCAAAAAAGGCGACAAAAGGAATTTTTTGATAAGCATGTGCGGACTAAAGAGTTTAAGGTTGGGGACTATGTCCTAGTTTACACTCTGAAACAACATGCTAAGAAGCTTAAAAAGTGAGGGATGGGACCTTTGGTGATTAAAGATCTATCACCAAGTGGAGCCGTCAAGCTTGCTACATTAGACGGAGAAGAAATGCCCAATTGGATTAGTGGATGCAGAGTGAAAAAGTATCTTTTGCCGCTAACCCAAGACATGCTTCTCAAAATACATCAAGAAAAGCTGCGTGTCCAGAAAAAGAAAAAGATTGTGGAGGAAGCGCAAGCCGAGGCGAAGGAAAGAATGGAGAAAAGAAGACTACTACGTCAGAAACAGCGCAATGAAGGAGCAATACGAATAAACGTGGTCAGTATAACAGAAATGGATAATGACAAAGAAGAACCCATCATTGAATGCAAAGTAGGAACCAACCAAATCAAAGCCAGAGCACTATTGGATTCAGGAGCTCAAACTAACCTACTTTCACTCAGTTTGTATAGACAATTGACAAATGACACTAAATTACAAACTGCAAAGCAAGAGTTAAAGAGTTACTCTGAGAATTCAATCAAAACTGTCGGATGCACAGTTTTACATATACAGATTAACCAGTATGTGTATCCTCATATGTTTCACGTGGTTGAAGACCAAGCTACACAACATCCATTATTGCTAGGACAACCATGGCAGAAGCAATACAATGAAATGATTGACTGGAGTTCTAAATCAGTGTTTATCAAATACGAAGGTGAAAGTCAATGAATTAAGTTCACCAAAGGAGCAGAGCCAACTCCAAAGAAAGAATCCAAGAACAAAGGTAAACAACAACCAGAGAAAAAGAAGAAGCAATGGCAACCAAAAGTTTCTATACAACTGGATTGCTCTTCGACGAGGAACTCTCAACATTGGATAAGGAAGACAAGCAATAATATAACAGCTCAACCTTGGGAAAAAACGGAGTCAAAGTTGGTATGGAGACCAAAAAAGGTTGTGCTAGAGAACACAAAGGTGGAAAACAGAGTCTTCAATGCCAGACAACAGAGTGATTCCAGACAATCAAGGACAGTGAAACAGATCTGGATTCCAAAGAAGTTCATGACGGCACAAAGCTATAGCAAGCAAATTTGGATCCCAAGGATTTGTAAACAGGAACTCCCTTCAGTACAATCCACGGAAACTCCTAGGTATTTCAAGGCGAGGAAATCAACACAAAGAACAAAGCAGGTTTGGGTCGCAAAGAGTTTGTGGCAAGCACAAGCGAAGCGGAAGCAGATTTGGATTGTGAAAAAGAACAACAAGGTAAAGAAGAATCCATCTACTGATTCTACTACCGAAGTGCCAAAACCAACCCAAAACCCGACTACCAATCCTTCAATCAAACAAAGAGCAGCTTTATTGGAAAGACTGTTGTATCATCGCTCTACAATTGCATTGGGAACTTATGACCCAAACAACTACAATGCTTCGCCCACAGACACTTCATAGTCGTCTGGGAGGACTCAAACTAGGAGGGGGGGAGGTATACAGGTATACAGGAGCTACAAACCAGCTATAAGCGGAAAAAAAAAAACAAAGAAAAACAAAAATTATATTACAAGGGCAGTGTCTTACATGATTTTTCAATTTTTAAGTTTGATTGTGGATATTGATAATATTTATGCCCTTATATACCTTGTTTTGCAACAAGAAGAGATCAAATGATGAATTTGGGTCTCTAGACGTGTAAATATCACTAAATAAGAGTGTTTTTGGAGCTAAAAAGTGGAAAAAAGTGGTAATCCAAGTCCAAAAATCACAAATAAGTGTATATTCATATACACAGGGTTACCAGCTATTTATTGTGTATGTTTGGAATTTTTTGGCTTCAATTTGCTATTTTCCTTTATTTTTTATGATTTTCTTAATAAAAATAAAAGAAAAATAAAAAAAAGCAGGTGAAACGAGATCAAAAAAAGAAAAAAAAAAAGAAAAGAATAGATGGTGATGATCCTAATGACAAGGGCAACCCATGGTAAAAATTGAGTACAATTCGGGAAAAGTTGCGGAAAGCCCGAAATGACAGAATTTTGGCAAAGTGGACAGATTTCTCAGAAACAGGTCAAACGGAGTCCAAATTGAGAAATTTCAAATCCTAAAGTGCATTTCACGACGAGATAGGAGCACATGTCAAATTTGGTAACAAGTGATCCGGGAAGTCCGAAGTTAAGTATTTTTCACATCACTTTCAAGCTCATTTCCACTATTACTTTCTTGGAGAGAGCAAAGAGCACACAGGAGCATCCAACCTTCTACAACCTTCTACGACTGCTACGAGAGCTCAGAGGACACCAGACATGAGAGGTAGACTCGTTGCCATAAGCTTTTGATGCTTATCATTAACTTTTGTCGCGAAAACTGACCAAAACCAAGAAACAAGAGCAGACGGGGAATGCGGTAGAATGCTAGGTAGTGGCACAACCGCCTAACCAAACCTTGCAAGAACTTATAGGTGGGTTACCCTAGTATAGAAGATGGGTTTCCAACACTCAAAGCTCGAGAAAGAACGATTGGAAAAACCCTAGGTCAACAGAGCCTGCAAGAGGCAAACAGGAAAAAGTTGTCGAAACGACACAAAACTTCTCAGGAAGCTTAATAACATCGAGGGCAATGCAACCATGGAGTATCTCCAGGTTTGGACCACCAAAAGTAGGTCGGAACAACCGATTCGCGGCTGCGGACACACAAAGCGTCATTTTGGCATAACGGCTGAAATTGACGACCGAATGAAATGAAACTTCACAAGCAGCTTCAAATATACATGGATGACTTATGTTTGCAAGCAAAACCCAAAAGAAAGCTGATTTACTTACGGATGGTGAAAAAGACGTTTTCGGGCAACCAAAAGGAGAAAGATGGAGAATGGGGAGCCAAAGTCAAGTTCAGAGATTCAAAGATGGAGAATGGGGAGCCAAAGTCAAGTTCAGGAAGCAGTATTGGAGAAGGAGGGAATAAAGATCTACCAGGGGACTTTCAGAGATCCTCAAGGGCAAGCGGTGGATGTACCGATGATCCCACAGGAATTGATAGATTATAGCAGGTCAGAAGACATCAGCAGGTACCTGGAAAGGGCAGACTTGCACAGTTTCTTCACCTCGAGACCATCAGGTGTGGATACAAGAAGAGTGTACGAGTTGGCAACATCCATTCAGAAGGATGGAAAAGCCACATTGACAGCCATGGATGGAGAGAAAGTAGAAGTACAGATCACTCCACAGATCATTGCAGACGCATTGAAGCTGCACAACAAAGGGAGCTTGGTCAGGGAAATAAGGGAGGCCATAGAGGTCTATGGGCCCAAGAAGCAGAATGCAACCTATGGAGATATGGCGGACCCAAGAGCGGCAACCCTTTGCCGACTGTACAACCAATTTCTTCATGTTTGCAGTAAAAGACCGCAAAAGTATACGACACCACCCCATGCCATTGCGACCACCATCACATGGGCATTAAAGAGCAATATGCCAAAAGAGGTGAATTACGCTCAACACATCCACGAGCAAGTAATTGCCATGCACAACGAGAAGCCAAAGTACATAGGAGGAGCAAAAATTCTGACAAGAATAGCTTATGAAGCTATTGGAGCTAGAGATCAGTGGCCAAAGGTTCCCTCCCAGAATAAGTGGCTTAGAGAAGCCGACGAGGAGGAAGAACAACCCGAAGTATCCAAGAGGGCATCCACAAGAGCACGCCGAGCTCTAGAAGAAAAGTGGGTGCCAGACCCCACTAAAGTCAGAACTAGCTCAGCCAGGCCACACATTGATCAATACGATCAATATATTAAAGCTTATGAGGAGTCAGAGGCTATTCTGGAGCAGCAACCTGTCGAGCCATACACTGAAGAGGAGGTACAACAATTAAAAGCTGAGCTGAAAAAAGACGACAAGGGGAAAAGGAAAGTAGATGAGTCTACTAAGCCTCAAGAGAAAGATGGGCAAGCCGACAAAGGGAAAGCCAAGGAAGCTGAGGACAGATATCCCTCTATGATTGATGTACCAAGCCCTAAGAAGACGGGAAAAATTGTGGAGGAGACCACAGTAGAGGTGGACACAGATGATTTGGAAAAGCCAGAGGCCGAGACCAAAGAAAAGAAGATAGATCCAGTTCAGCAAAAGAGAAATGATTATGAGGATCTGGTAGAGATAGGATACACCGAAGAAGAGGCCCTTGAGGCAGTTTATGGGATCATTCTACAAAAACAAGATGAACGGAGGAAAAAACAAAGAGTAAAAAAGAAAGTGAAGAGAAACTGGATGAACCGAAAGTACTAGAAGAGCCAAAGCCACTGGAGGTGGTGGCGGAAAGAGCTTTAGAGTTGACAGATGATGATGAAAAAGACATGCACATGGTGCATGAACTGCTCAGCAAGATAAAAGAAAGGTCCAAGGCAAAGGAAGTAGAGATTGAGACAGCCAAACAAAGGGAAGCGGAGTTGCAGAGAAAATTAGAGAATGCTATGACTGAATCTGAAAGTCATAAAGCATCACTCTATGACGCAGAAAATGAGAGAGACGGCTTGATACTCCAGCTAGCCGAGGCTTCAACATAAGTAACAAGTGCACAGGAAGCAAGGGAGCGGATAGAGGATGAGTTGGAGGCGGCCAAGGATGAGCTCATTGAGCTAAGGGAGAGAGTCGAGCTCCAAGAAAGAACAATCACTAGACTCAGGACTACCCCTAGAGCTAGCAGAGCAGAAACCGAACAAGAGGGAGCTATCATACCAGCTTTGGAAGACCACGTCCGAAGCTTACAAAGAGAGCTGAGATTAGAGCAAGCGCAAAGGTTGCACATTGCGGAGGGATCATTGGCCGTAGAGGAGAGGCTCACATTAGAAAATCAAACACTACGGACAGAGAATGAGGCCCTTCGCAAACAGCTCCAAGATCTACAAGAGCAACAAAGAAGTGAGACAGAGACACCACAAGAAGAATCAGGTGGAGCAGCCATAGAGCTACCAGAAACTGGAGAGGCAACCACAATTGAAGATCCAGCCCCAGCTCAAGAGGTGGCCTCGACTTCAAGAATCTCTGAAGAAGAAGAACAAAGGCTCCATGACCAAATAGAAAGATCAGCAGAGGAGAGTGCCAAGGCGGAAATGGAATGGGAGAGGAGACTCCTAATCTCCATTAGACTTCAGGGACTAGACACAAAAGTGCTCCATGAACAGTGGATGCAACCCAGCCTGCCTTTCCCTTTGATGAAATTTGAAGTGCTAAAGACGAAAAAGAGAATAGAGGAGGAGCAGTATGTCGCTCTTTACGAAGGCGACATCACAAAGGAGGAACAATCAAAGAAGATAGTAGATTCACAACCTAGATGGAGGAAAGGTTGGCTGAACAAATACCCAGCCTACCTCATCTACTTGGTGGAGGCACCAAAGGAGATTCGGGAGGATGCAACCTTCTGCCCGGTGCCAAGAGTCAGAAACTGGAAAGAGCATGGCAGGATTGCAGAAAAGAAGCCAAATTGGCTTAATTATCCCAGGATGCCCGGACCAAAGGCAGGAGAGAGAATAGGTAAAGCCTACATGGTGAAAACCCTAACGGGCACCATCAAGCTCTTTACTGGCTCTCCCGACCTTTCATGTCAGATGCTCAAGAAAATCTGCAGGACTCTCTTAGCTTGCATTGAAGTGTTCGCGCCAGATAAAGCCACGACCTCGAGTCTACTATCTACGGCCGACACAGTGACTGATATGATGTACGATCTTTCATTGCAGCCTTCTCCAAAAGTGTTACACCTCCTATACCAAAGGATTATGTTTTTGCCTAGCTTCCACATGCAAACATTCGAAGAAGCTTTCTACACCGGCTGTTTCACCCACGAAAGCAAAATATTCGGCCCAACCTTCACCATCGGCAACCTACGATACGAATCACATTTGTAGATGCTCAAGACGACAGGACTTTATTGACCAAGCATAAAAGTCATGTCAGGGACGACATGAACGCGGGGGGGGGGGGGGGGGGGGGGGGGGGGGGGGGAGTGTTGAGCCAGCAGAGGATCACACCCACATTTTTGCTCAAACTCATCATTTTGTAACCATTGATTGTAATAAATGTCTTTCCGACATTAATTTTGATTTGAGCCATTCATTAAGTAACGGGACTCAATTGAGTTTCCAGCTTGTAATCCCGAAGTAATTTCACTTGCTGATGTAATTAGTTAGAGATGTTCTCACCTCCAAGGCTGAGGTATATAAGCCAAAGTTTTTTTAACCTAAAGGATTCAGATTATTAATCAAGGGGAGTTTTTTTGAGCGCCGTGACTGTGTCTGAGAGAGAGAGAGAGAGAGAGAGAGAGAGAGAGAGAGAGAGAGAGAGAGAGAGAGAGAGAGAGAGAGAGAGAGAGAGAGAGAGAGAGAGAGAGAGAGAGAGAGTCTTATCTACTTGCTACGCGAGCTACGGAGCCGCCATTGGAGAAGCGACACCGCCATTGTGTTAGCAACGGCGAGAGCTACGCACAGATACCAAGAGTGCGCGCTATCGGCTTCTATGTGTGGTAAGTTCCTACGAGCTTCGGTGTGAGTTTTCTTCCAATTCGTGTGTCGGAATGGAGCGTGCAACATATCTATAGAACCACAACGAGTAGAGATACACATTAGTACCATCGGGGTCAAGCTTCGATCACCTGTATTTTTTGGCCTGTCTTCATACGCGTTTACCGCACGGAGTGGTTATAGGTTGAGTTTGCAGTTCAAGTCTTTAGGGTGTTGTTCTTACCTAGTGTATAGACTTCCCCTTGAGTTTGAGATCGATTCAATGATTCTAGATCCTGTTTCGTATAGCATTCGTTCGTAGTACGGATTTCAATCACTTGCGTATTTTAGAACTTAGATTTGATTTCCTTAGTAGTGATTGTCATTAGAAGGTCGAGTAGGTGATTTGACACCCACCTAGTTGTTTCCATGCGCCTGCGGGTCAAGCTCCGTCCTCGTCTGACAAATTCTGTTGTTGGTTGAGTTCTCGCTATTTAGCTTCCGCTAGCGCGTAACCGCCTTAACAATGCTACCTATTACACAAATGAAGACTTTTTGGGATCATGAGGACTAGCATAGCAGATATCGTCTAAAGTATACTCAATGACAACCATACTTTTTCAAACTAGCACTTAACAGTGTATAAGTTTCTCAAAGGGTGGACCTTTATGTGAGTCTTGACAAGATCAATGCGCTTGTTCTCAAGCACCTTGCAGAAGAAGAGATATTTGAAGTCAATGTGATTTGTCCTTGCATGAAACCCTAAATTCCGTGCTAGTTGGATAGCACTCGACTATCATAATGCAAAATTAAAACTTCTACATTAATCCCCAAATCTCCCACTAGATGAGTAAGTCATATACTTCCTTATTGGCATCTGATGAAACAACATAATTTGCTTCTATGGTAGATTGGGAGACATACGATCTTGCAAACAAGATCGTCACAATACGGCACCACCAATGAAGGTAAAGACATGACTTGATGTAGACCTTCTATGATAGACATTCCCTACATACTCTACACCCACCCTACATTTGTATAGCCAATTACACATGTGTTACCATACATATGTGGTAGTGATGTGTGTGTACTTAGGACCTTTGGGGCATTTTTGCCCTCACTAGATGGTTTTTTCCCGCGTGCTTTGTGAGTGTTATTTTCTTCATAACAGGTCCCTTATAGTGTTCTTTGGGTTGTGCTATATAGCATGTGTTAGTCCCGCTTCATTTCTCCCTTTTCAGACAGTTTTCATATCAGGTGCATGCATTCACCATGGCTGACAATAACATAGATTTGTTCAAGATGTTTGTTGCTGAGGCTAAATTAGACATGAAAAATTATTTAATGTGGGCTTACATGATGCAACATGTTCTTGTGTCAAAGGGAAAACCCAAGCCATACTCTGTGCATAGATCTTCATTGTCAGGACAAGAGTAGGACCAGTCACGGCCAAGGGCCAGGATGGACATGCAGTCAAGGGGGTCCCTATATTTAGCAGGCCAAGGGCCTATATAGGGCATGGCTGGGTGGAGATTAGCATGTTCCAGTCCCCTTGCCCTTTCATTGGTATCAGAGCTAGGGGAGGGGAAGGCCATGGAGGAGGGAAGAAGAAGGGGCTTGCTTCTTGCATGGCTTATTGCATGTTCTCTCTCTCTCTCTCTCTCTCTCTCTCTCTCTCTCTCTCTCTCTCTCTCTCTCTCTCTCTCTCTCTCTCTCTCTCTCTCGATCTGCTTTGAGCTAGGCTACCATGGCGTGGGCAAGGTCCCTAAGGGCTGCACCGAACATGGGCTGGATGGAATAGCATGGCGGGTTCCAACCATCGCAAGAATGGTCGCTTGCACACACATGGCAGGGTGTCGATCTGCAAAAAATCCTGCATGGCTGGGTTCAATGGGAGCGCCTCCTCATGGGGAAACATCCCATTGCAGCATCATCAGTAGACGAAGTCGGGATGGTGCGCTCTCTCCCTCTGTTTTTTCCTGCGCAAGCGGCTGCTGCCATCGCGAATTCGCTACCACTGGTTTTATTTGGTTGACCTTCACACTTGGCCAAGGGCCAAGGACTTAAGTTATCAAGAGGCCATTCACCCACAGCAAAGCCAAGCCTAACTATTTTCGAGCTGGTTAGGAGCAGGGGCTTCAGATTGCACGAGCATCCCTTCAGCAAATTTTCTGGTTCTTCGGACATCATTACCATGGATTTGACACACCAGCCGCAATTTTGACAAGGCATCAACTTGTCGAAGCATGCAAGGCAAGCAACATGATATCTACAACACTCAGTTGGACAAGAAGGAATTAGCATCATGCCAACAGCAAGCAACAATCGGCATAGCATTCAAGGCCTGTAAGATGACATGAAAAGCAACACACTTTCGAGCTTATGGAACGCAATAGATGAGTATTTGGAAAGAGTGTTGCCTTTCAAACGCACCGCTATGTGGAGTGGAGCTCTCAAGGAGGGCGGTACTTGAAGCAAAATGCAAATTCCGAATTTCCACTCAAGGAGATATCCAAATTTTTGAGTTTTCGTTGGTTATCAAAGTGGGTTTCGGCATGCGCAGCTTGGCAGAGATGATTAGGCGACATGCGAGATGTTTCTCGCAAAGGGGATAAAAACAATGAGGATATGCTCGCCGCGTACATGGACGAGTGTACAGGGACGAACGCCATGCTCATCAGGGTTAGTTTTTTTGTAATTCCAAGGATTTTCTTAATCTCTGTGAAATTTTACTTTGCAGACTTATACGGATAGCATTGCAAACATTGATTTTTGATGCAATGGCAAGGTATGTTACCATTTTGGCTTATGCGTGCAAAGTTGCTTTGCACGGTTGGATCATTGATCGGCATGGCCAACTTCAGGGCAGCTGGCATGAGCCCGGAGTTGGGGCTTGCGGAGAAGCAAGGCTTCTCTACCTATACATCGTTTAACCACATTATGTGGTGATGCAGACACTAATGTTAGAGGTGGTGATTGTCACAAAATGGCAATCAAACCTAGCAGGTACAAGCCTCGCAGTTCTCACACGATTCCACATTGGTTGCAAATTTGGCAAGGCCATTGGCAACAGGAAGTAAAGTAATTATTGAGCATGTGCTTGATAACTCTCGTATGCTACGACATGAATGATCATGGCTATCATTCATAGAACCAGGCAGGTCTGACATACATAACTTGTACGTGTTCTACTATTTTTCACTTACATTTACAATTCGACAAGGTCGGTTTTTTGTGCATGATCGACCAGGTCGAGTCTCTTTGCTATGACATCTGTCGTCAATAGCATTTGTTGGCAATGAGGCCAGCCATAGTTCTATGAAGCAAGGCTTCAATTTATACATCTTGCATTCAGGCTGGCCATGTTTGGCATATGCTATGAGCATACAAAATTGGGCAAAAATAGGCACTGTGTTTGCAGGTTATTTCATATTGCAGGTTATTTCATTATGTACCAGATGGGTGTATAGGATATATGATGGCGTCTGTGCAGGTATGGCTATGAGCCAATTTGGAATGAGTTTTTCCTTCCAAAATTCATGACAACTGATTGCAGCAACAACGACCAGGTTAGCCAAGTTTAAGTTTTTCTTTTTTTTTTCCTGTTTACACTTTACTTGGCAATTACTGTCATTGTGCAAAGCAAAGTGCTTTGGCAATTTTATATGAGGCAAGACTTCTCCCTTGTGCCAAGGTACTACCCAATGACTTGGCATCACAGGCAGTGGCACACAAGTTTGGGGAACTACCAACATGGGAATATCAGCTCACAAAATCCCTACCAATCTAAACTGTGCAAGGCACTTATGGTTTTAGTTCTCACGGTTGAGGCCATCCCTCTCCTCAAGGGCTTACAGTTCTGCATGCAAGGCATGCTAATGAGGTGGATCCCGTACTACCGTTTTATGCATTACGCTTCCGCTATCACACTCGCAACTCTGTCAAGGACAGATTAAGGATAGATTGTTTTATATGATTGTTGGTTGCTATCAACACACAACACAACTAAAAGGAACCTAATTCTAGGACTTATTTCACGGGCAAAGTGCCAATGCTCAGTTGTCCTCATACAATCACGACACCTGCATGGTAGGTGGGTCGCAATGAGTTTTTTGTTCTTCGGTTACCTCTCTCGATGAGAGAGAGATACCGGAAAAACTGTGGGATGCTTATACGATAAGCTGCACTTTAGGCATAAGATGCGTAAGAGCACATAGCTGGGGTATACACTCTAAAACCTTAAGGAAATTTCCTCAGCCCAGCATGCTCTTGTTGTCTTTCTCTCTCTCTCTCTTTAAGGGAATAATGAAAATCTTCTAAGAAGCTTTTTGATACATGTTTTGTTTGGGGGTCAACATGAGCCAAGGTGCTCTAACTCTCAGCTAGAAATTGGTCAAGATGCCATTTACATTAGTTTTCATCGGTTTATCGATTGAACACTAATTGCCGTAAGAGCTAGGAGCCACACATAGGCTGGCTAAGAGCTAGGAGCCACACACAGGCTGGCTAAGAGCCATTGTCAGATTTTGGGTAGGACCCAACTATTGGCATTCCTTGGGTGATTGTTTTTATGATCGAACGTATCTGCCCAGTGAAGTACACATCGAATATATCGGCGTTAATGGACGATCAAGAGTCTTGTCATTTTAGAGGATTAGGGTGTCATTTTTGCAATATATGTTTCTAGTGCAACGCTCAAGTTGAGCTTTTGATACTCTTGCACTTATATCAGCTGATCTATACCATGGATTCTAGAGGCAGCAAACAATTGAGACAGCATGGCTATTGATACGAGCTAGGCATCTCCCTTATGTGGATTTCTTGCTCTCTCTATAGCACTACGAGTGTCTATGGAATCATAGTTTTGGGGTACGACCCAGTGGGTGCTTATTAAATCACTCCATACGCATTGAGGATCAGAGTTTGATCTATTCTCGTTATACTTTCAAGGAAATAATTTTGCAATCTACCACGCGGTAGCGGAAAAATTCAACTTTTCAAGTTGATTCTCATCATTCTGTACACGGTTAACTAGGTTGGTTACCGTTATCTGCTAGTTGAGCAGTTTCTACAAAGGGTCTTACCAATGGGTTTGACTACATAGATTCTACCCGACGGGTTTGGATTGCGAAGGCAACACCCAGGGTTTCTAGTGCAATGTTGCTTGGTTTTTTCACAAGGGGGAGATGTACTCCTGTGCATTTGAATATGGGTAACTGAACTTTCAGTTCAATCCCTAGGGCCATGCCAAGGGCATGCCGAAACAAGTATTTTGGGCCATAGTGACCAAAGTACAATATGCTGTTATGAATCCACTTGTAGGATTCAATTTGGCACATGTTGTCACATGGGATACAACATGGTCTAGGAACTCAAGTTGTTTGATTTAGCCAGTGTGGAGTAATGAATGAGGGTCCCTGTCACACTTGTCGCAGAGTGTTTAGAGTTACCTCCACACACAAGTACATCTTGTACTTGAAGGATGCTCTTCTTGCAGACATCCTTAGTTGAGACATATTCCACATGTGGCGAATATGAGTCTATGGGACTGACACTGGTGCCCCCTATTTCAAATATGTGTCACAACAAAGTCCCTAAGTGCTGGTCAAATCTGTTTTCTAGACCATTTTCAAGCACGACGTATCAGGAGCAATTTCAATGGCCAAAAATTGTCGGATACTTACAATGACTTGTTCAACTACAAGTATTGCTAAACAACATTACAGATGGTTGTTTATACATATAGCAAGGCTATAAGTTGTTAATGAAAAAGTTTCATTGTCTGTACCGAGAAGTGATCAATGTTTCACTTTCTATTGTGATACAGACATTTCAGCAAGGCTTGCAAAAGATTATAACTAAAAGTATTTAGTTTCTTTTCAGAACTATTTACATTCCTTTTTAAGGCATGCTAGGCACATCACATTTGCCATAAGTATTGGCAAGGATCATTATGGATATACAGGTTCAGGTTTGTTTTTGCTAAATGCATGCACACTAGATGTTATGGGCCCTAGTGTTTAGCAAAGGCTGATTTGGAACGGCATGTATATTCCTTAAGTTGTTGCTTATGAAGCATTTTGTACTCTAAGTGCAATATCTCTAGGAGATTACTTTTGGGTCTACTAATCACCAATAGAGGTCATGGCTCGGTTTGGGTGTTTGTGGATTTTTTCAAGTTAACCACGATGGTTATTTCGGACATTGTTGATTCCTCACCAATGTTATACACTATTGTGATTCCCCGTTTACCAGTCATCTGGGATGACTGTCTATAAACCGTGAGGAAAACACACCTCAGTATTGTCTGTTATCCAAGGGGATAGGCAGATTACAAAGAGTAATCTTGTGTTGAAGGATAGGCAAAGTGCGTACGTTAGCACCAAGCGATCCAATTAGTAAGCATTTATTGCTCTTCTTGGAGTTTACTTACTATTAGTTAATGCATGTTGCGACTCGGTAGTCTCTTCATGTATAAGTTAGGTTCTCAACCTTGACACTCCTTAGGGTGGGGTTGTTTATTGATGATGAAAATTGGGAACAAGTCAAGGACTTAAACTTGGCTAATGAGTTATGTTAGCAAGTTACTTTCATGGAAAGTGACAAGGGGTACTCTTTTTGGTACACCTTTGTTGTGATAAACTCGTTTACCATGCTGATGAGCGTTCTAAATGGAGTCTACACACTATATTTGGATAGGAACCGGTACCATCAGATGGTTACAAATGGACAACAATGTAGAAAATCAAGATGTTACTCTTTATTTTATTGAACCTCCTACTGAACCGGGTTCCGCGCAAATGAACCGTTGGATCCATGAGGGATATTACGATAGAAAACATTTGTGTTCTTATGAAGATACCATCACTTGTGTTTTTGAGGACGAAAATGCTTCTCCAAGGGGGGAGTAATGTCAGGACAAGGGTAGGACCAATCACGACCAAGGGCCAAGATGGACATGCAGTCAAGGGGGTCCCTATATTTAGCAGGCCAAGGGCCTATATAGGGCATGACTGGGTGGAGATTAGCATGTTCTAGTCCCCTTGCCCTTTCATTCATGCAGATGCTTGGCTCAGCTAATGCATTAAACACTCCGCCTGGGGAGTACGGTCGCAAGACTGAAACTCAAAGGATTGGAATGTTGTGCAGGACATTGATGTACGCTCGCTTTTTGTGGATGTAGGGGTTGTTGAGGATGTTTCAAGGTTTGGTGGCAGGATTGCTGCTGCTAGAGCTGTTTTGCCTACGGCTGAGCAAGCTCGTTGGGAGGTTAGAGATGCATAGGTTGTTACCATATACATGTGGTAGTGATGTGTGTGAACACACTTAGGATCGCCAAGGCATTTTTCCCCACTAGGAGCCCCCCCCCCCCCCCCTTGCATTGCATATATGCGCAACACTCTAGGGATTTCTTATCGTTCCATTGCACATTAAGTAATACACTCTTTGTTGTGTGCCTTGAGCTTCCTTCATCTTCTACAAACTGTGTGTGTTTCCCTGCAACCCTATTTCCAACATTTGGTATCAGAGCAGGTTGCATCCTCCCAGGCTTAGTCACTAGTAGCTCCCGCACAATCCTGCTCGCTTTCTCTAATTTTTGTGAGCATTGATGAGCGTCAACTGGTCGATGTCGTTTTTTGCATAACATGTCCTTACAATTTTCTACGGTTTGTGCTATATAGCATGTGTTGTTCTTGCTTCGTTTCTCCTCTTTTTGGGCAGTTTTCACATCAGGTGTAGGCATTCACCATGGCTGACAAACAACAACACACAGATGTGTTCAAGATGTTTGCTACTGAGGATGAGGACAATTATCCTATGTGGGTTTATATGATGTAACATGGCCTTGTGTCAAAGGGCGTCTGGAATATTGTGCAAGGCATTGATGTACGTCTTGGATCTGTGGATATAGGCGATCTTGAGGATGATGCAGGTTGGCAGGATTGCTGTTGTTAGAACTGTTTTGCCTACGGATGAGCAAGCTCGTTGGGATGTAAGAGATGCATAGGATCATGATTGATTGCATTGTTTGTGAAACCAGCGCACTATTACTCCTCACATTCATTCAACAGAATCTACAAAATAGGCTTGGGATATTTTGGCTGGTCTTTATGCAAGTCGTAATGAGGTAAAAAATGCATTGTTGCGTAAAGAGCTGCAATTGAAATGCGTGAGGAAGATGAAATGGATGCTTTCCTTGCTGGTGTCAAGGATATAAATTAGCAACTTATTGCTACAGTCAAAGTCATTTCCGACAATTCCCTTGAGCAGACTGTTTTTGATGCTTGCTAGATTCTTACTAGACTTTTGCTAGTACTTGGAGACTTATGACCCAAAGAAATCCTGAAGTTGTCAAGTTTGATGCATCATGCACATTGATGTTGCAAGAGTCACTGGAATTGGAGCTGACCTCTTGAGATAGCTAATTCCAGTGTTAGAAGGTTTCAGCTACTGGTGATGTATTAGTTCAGACAGTAGACTGGACAGAGGAACAGAAACTGAAATGGAATTTATCTACTGGAATAAGAATCAGACTATGTACTTAGAATAATATTCAGATTCAGATTTAGAGTACTGAATACAAAGTAAGTGTAACTGGAATATCTTGCCATGATTGGAATTACAGATGAAAGATTACAATGAGTATGATGTGGCTTACAAACAGAAAGATAGAGTACAGCCGACAACAACTGCCAATGATTGACAACTCAAGTACAAATGCCGCCAAAATGCTAGCCCGACTATGCTCACGATTATGCTCACCCGATTATGCTAACCCGGTTACAATGTAATGGGCCCTATTTATATGCCTTGGTTTTACCATGGTAATTACCGTAGTAATTACTGACTAATTCACTGCCCGTCTCATAAGAGAGCGTTCCCACTTAGTGAAACTGTCTCAGCCGTCTACATCCTTCCCTCCTTTCTTGAATTTTGGGAAGATTTCAAAATTTTTGAAAAATTCCCCGGTCTGATTCTGATTTGAAGCTGAAAAATCCACTGTCTGCTTCTGATGTTGGGGATTGGACTTGACCAATGATAGAAAACCAGCTAGAAGGGTCAGTGGAGAGCTCTCATCATCAACACGAATGGATATCAACCTTCCAACTGAGAAAGAAAAGCCGCCACTAAATTCTAAGATGGAACTACCCAGTATCCTTCCATTGAACTAGCTTCCGTTTACCCTTTGGCCTGGATGGCGTCTGAGAAGTCCTAGTGCCAACATTCTCCTTCTGAATGAGTCGGTAAATGGCCTCCTGCTCAAGCTGATCCTGCCTTTCTGTGGTCATCTCTACTTCATAAGGCGTAAGGGAATGATAGGTTTTGGTGTCAGGATCATAGAGCGTGCGTCTGCCTTTGGTGATCCTAGTTCTGGCCACCTTGTGACAATGCAAAGCAGTATGGATCCATCCTTTTGGAAGAGGCTGATTGGTTTTGACCCAAGCTTCAAAAAGAATCTCAGCCATCTCTCTATACTGTGGTGCTAGGCCCGCCTTAGCTGCAATATCCTTTTCAGGCAATTTAGAGGACTCAACAGTAAGTTGCAGCAACTGATTGGTGATCTTGGTCAGGCCCTTGATTTGAATCTTCCACTGACCCATACATATCCGGATCCTCTGCATCTCTTCTTTCAACTCGTGAATATCATTGAGTTGGAGAGCATCATTGAATAGTGTTTGTCAAGTTTTCCATTCCACAATCGATCGCTCATACCAATCCTGGAGCTCATCAATAATCTTGAAGTATGTAAGGCGATCGACTGGTTCTGGATGTTGAGGGTAAAGTGCTGGAAAAAATCTTGGCAGTTCTGTCTCTCTTGCTGGGAAGGCATACAAGAGAACTGGAGAATCAGGCATGAATTCTAAAAAATTGAGACTAGCCTGGTTCTCTTGCTGCATCATTTTTCTAGTGACTCTCACTAGCTGAAACAGTTTGCGGAGAGCAGTTGCCTGTTCTCCAACTGTCATTCTAGTCTGAGGTCCTTTACTAGTGGTTGTCTGATCTTCAAGAATGGCCCGCACTCTTTGATCCAAGACTCCTCTGGCAATTTGCATCTGCACCAAAACCTCTTTCAACTTTTCCCTAACATCCTTCATACATTTGTAGGTTGGTTTGTTTCCCAGCAGAAGTTCTAATTCAAGAGCGAGAGAGCGACAATCTGCAGTAGACTGTCTTTGCAGTTGTGCGTTGGTCACTCTCTCTTCAGTAGTAATTATCCATTCTGGGACCCTTTCCAATAGTTGGACTGTCCTGGGATGTGCAGATAAATGACAAGTCTCTTGATCGTGAAAAGCCACTGATTTCCAGTGCTCCACCATTTCCCTGGCCCCGACATACAGTCTCTAAAAACGTTCCAGATCAGATAATCATCATCCTCCAGATATTGTCTGGTTATGGGAGCTTGTTGATGTCTCAATCGCCTGTTAAGGGTGATAAGCTGTAAGGAATGTTGCTGATCAGCTGTTGGTCCCTCATCCTTAACTTTGCTTTTTCCTTTAGCCTCCCTACTGAGTTGGGACTGATTTGCTGGCTGATTCCCAGTGTGACTGGGTTGATGTTCTTCTAACTACTGATTGCCCGACTTCTGCCCGTCATTATGGCCTGGCTGGTCTGGCTGTGACTGACCTCCTTCAGTTGGCCCTATGCCACCAGTACCAGGTCCTGGAGGTGGAGATGGAGGTGAGGCATCATCATCATCATTAGTATGCCCTTCTTCTTGGTCATCCTCCTCCTTATCAGCTCCTTGTTCTTTATCCTCTTCTTCTTCCTTATCTTCTTCCGCTTCATCCAGGGAATTCTGCTGCTCAATATAATCCAGGATTGCTTGATTCATCAGAGCATTATTATATTCAGTCATTTTGTCCTGCAAATCACTCTGCATAGTCTCCATAAGAGACTTCAAATTTTTCAGATCAAAGACAACGTTGCCTGCTGGATTTAAAATTTCAACCAGGCTATTATAAATATATCTGTAAGTGAGGGAAGCCTTCAGAGCTGTATGGCAAAGTAGCAAGGAGTTGAAGTCAACTCTCTTCATTTTCAGCATTGTTTCAGCCCGATCTGCAGCTCTCTGCGCTTCATTCCTTTCTTCCTTCACAATCTTCATATCAGACTCCGCCTTAGCTAACTTGCTTTTTAATAGCTGAATAGCCCTTTCTGAATGAGCTTCAAGTAGCCTATGGCACAGATTCTGCTCGTCTCATGCTGTCTTCAGCTTCTGAATCTGGTCTTTAGCTTCCTTTAAGTCAGCTTTAGCCTTATTCAGTTCATCTTTCGACCCTACAACATCCAGCATTTGTCCCATACAGTTGACAATAGTATTCCATGAAGACTGGATGAGGAATGAACATCCATCCTTAACTGTAGCTGGGTCAGAATCAGTAGGCTCATACACTATAACTGGAGCCATATAGGGTAAGACTGCATAGTCAGCTTTCTGTAGAAAGAGACGCCCTTTCAGTGGATGGGTCTGCATCTGCTACAACCTGTCCTTCTTTACCAGGTGCAAAGCTTCTTCATTAGTTGGGATAGAGACACCACCCAGTAAAGTTGGAGATGCTGGACCTTTGCCTTTGTCTAGTTGACCTTTACCCTTGTCCAGTTGTTCTTTGTCCACAACCGACTGTTCTGCTGCCTTTTCAAAAGTCGCTGCTTTCGCCTGATCTTTGCCAGTACCAGTAGCGACTGTAATCTGTCCTACTGACTGGTTGACCTCAATATTCTGAGTAGGTTGTTTGTCAGCTTGACTAACTATAGCCTTTTTAGTAGTCACAGTTTTGACCTGACTCTCTATCTGCTTCAGAAAAGCACTGCTCTTTGTTAGTGTCGTCTTTGGTTTCTTTGAACTGCCAGCCTGATCTTGGGTGGCCTTCCTTTTCAAACCAGTTGGAGTGGTTTGACTGTCCGTGGCTTATTCATCTGAATACAGATTGATATTCTTGGATTCTAGAACTGGCTTCTCACTCCAAGCCATTTTTACCTGGCCATGAGCATCTGGAGTAATGGCCCAATATAAAAATTGCCAAACATACCAAGCTTTAAAAACACTATGGGATTTCAACTTGGCAGTTTGTTAAAGCACGTTGTGTGACAGGATCTGACAAAGGTTGATAGAGACCTTTGAATCCAATGTCTTGGCCAGCAGCATAGCAAAAACTTTCTCGGATACATATGTTGGATTGTTTTTAAGACTCACTGCTTCTGCTACAAACCTGTAAGTAGTAGAAGCTTCCAGTCCTGCCATTGGAATCCCTTGACCAGTGGCTTTTCTCTCGCGCTTAGCAGCTTCATCCTCCTTTAAGACTATACTGATCTGCTGTGGGGTTGCCACAGATGGCTTGGGCTCATTGGGCATCCGGAATGCAAAAGCTATGTCTTCTGGTGTAGTAGACACCTTTTTACCATACACCATGGCACTACCATGTTCAACATCGAAAGAGTCAAGAACCTGCTTTATGATGGCCGCATCGAAAGCGATTCTTGTGGCTTGCAGAACGACTCGTAAATCCCATAGTTGCAGCAAAGCCATAGCTTGGTCAGTGAATACATAACACTGAATCTTGCTGTAAGGAATGATGGGAAGGCTTGCCTTCGCAGCAGTGACGATGGCTTGGGTTTCCTCAAGAGATTCCTGCATCTTATCTGAACACTTCTTCCTACCCATACACTGTGAAGACGACGAAACAGGCGAGGAAGAGGAAGACTTGATGCTTCAAAGCCGTACCGAGGTGTTGCTGGCAAAGCTAGTCGACAGTCGACTGTCTCCTCAGAAGATGAAGTCTGCGGCTGTAGCGAAGATACCTCAGAGCTTGGCGATGGCAAATGAACAACGGGAGGAAATCGTTGCGTAGGAGATTTGTGAGGAAAAATGCCGACTCTCCTGACTGTTATATGTGTTCGCGCCATAAAAGCTCCACCACTCGCCACTCCTAGACTTGTGTGCGTCACTGCTGTCGTGGCAGACATGCATTGGACAAGACTTCTACCCATCCTTGAAATGATTACTACTAGCGTGCCATCTGACCGTTGGGCGCTTAAAAAATGAAAAGTGTGCTCCCACTGATACTGGACTGGTTCCCAGTCTGGTTTGATTACACTGGTACTGATCCTGAGATCAGTCTGGTTTGGTTCTACTCGCACTGGTTCTGAAACTGGAACCGGCTGCACATGAAAAAGCCCAAAAAATATCTGATTTTGGTATGTCTTGTTCTTCAGTTCCTAATTCCCTAGTACCTTGTTTTTGGCCAGACTTTCTAACTTCTGAATAGTAGAGCTTGATCTTCGCACCATTATATACTCTTGGTAACAATAATCGAGATAGATCTTTCAGTCTTACTGTACCATTGGAGAAGACCCAGTCTACCTCAAATGGTCCTGCCGAGGCAATCTTTAGCTCTGGCTTCTTCGGCCCCAATCTGGACTGATAGAGAAGCACCAAATCTCCTTTCTAAAATTCCCGAACCTTAATTCGGCGATCATGCCAGTGCTTCCTTCATTGCTGAACAATTTCTTGTTCCAGCATAGCTTGTTGCCGAAGTTCATCTAACTGCATAAGTTCATCTAGGCACTTTTTCAGATTGTGGTTGAAGTCTAAACCATATTTCACAGCCATTCTCAGACTTGGGATAAAAAACTCCATAGGAACCACAGCTTCAGTGCCATACACCATTCTGAATGGTGTCAACCCAGTAGTGACCTTGTAAGATGTCCTATATGCCCATAAAGCAGTCTGGAGTTTCAAATCCCACTGGTTTGGCTTCTTCTGCACAACCTTAGTGAGAATAGTCTTGATTATCTTATTACTACTTTTAGCCTATCCATTGCATCTGGGATAATAAGGAGTAGATTTCCGATGCTTGACTGAAAGCATATCCAATAGAATTTCCATGGTGTCATTGATAAAATGTGTTCCTTGGTTTGACACAATCTCTACCGGACATCCATATCGACAGACAATATTCTCAAATAGAAACCTTGCAGTTGACTTGGCTGTGTTGTCAGGAAGAGCCTTAGCTTCAACCCACTTAGTGACATAACAAGTAGCCATAACTATGTACTTGTTCTTCCTAGGGGTAACCTTCTTAAAAGGTCCCATAAAATCTAAACCCCATTTCATGAACACACCCAGTGGTTGTACTGGCGTTAAAGGAGTCATATTTGCAGCTGTAGGTCTACCCATTCTTTGGCATATGTCACAAGTTTTACAAAAACTTCTAACATCAGCAATTAGTGTTTGCCACCACAGACCAGCTTGCAAAATTTTCTTGTAGGTAACTTCATTGGAAAAATGTCCACCAGATTCGCCATTATGTGCTTCTGAAATAACTTGCATTCTCCCTTCCATAGGCACACAACGCCGAAGTATACCATCAACACCTAATCGATAGAGTGACCTTCCGATGATAGTAAACTTCAAGCTTTTGATAACCAAAGCTTTCTTCTGGTTCTGCTTCCAGTCCTTTGGGAAAGCACCTTGAAAAGGAAACTGATAAACATCATACCATTCAGGGTCAACTGATTCTCCTGCTTCAAGCTGAAATAAGTCAGCGTCCATTGGTTTGTCCCTCAAGGGTACTTCTGAATAACCTTCTGTACTTCTAGACAGAAAATCAGCTCCATAGTGATTCTTGCCCGGCTTATGAAAAATTCTGAATTCAAACTCCATTAGGAACATCATCCACCGTATCAGCCTGCTTTGAATAAGGACTTTATTAATCAAGAACAAAAGAGCCTGATGGTCCACATAAAAATGGAACAACTTCCCTAACAGGTAATGCCTGAACTTTGTAGTGCTGAAAACCATTCCAAGGGCTTCTTGCTCAGTGGTTGTATAACCTTGTTTAGCCTGACTGAATCTGTGACTGGCAAAATAAACAGGATAATTAGTCCTTCCGTCCGGTTGGGCCAATATCGCCCCCATTGCTAGTCCGAAAGCGTCCACATGTACATGGAAAATAACATCCCATTTTGGTTGCCTAAGGACTGGTTTACTGATAATGGCCTTTTTCAGATTTGGAAGCTCTCCTCACATTTAGCAGTCCAATTGAACTTACTGGTCTTCTTTGTGAGCTCGTATAATGGTACTGCTTGAGAAGCAAACTTATGCACAAACCTTCTATAGAAGTTAACATAACCCAGGAAAGAGCTCAACTCTGATGCATTTCTGGGTGCTTTAGCTTGCTGAACACACTGGATTTTATCGTTGGCCATTTCTATTCCATTTCGGGAAACCACATGTCCCAATAACTGTCCCTTCCAGACTAGGAAAATGGATTAAAATGGATTCAAACAAATCCGCTTCTCTTGACAGCGTTTGAAAACCATTTCTAGGAATAGTAGGTGCTGTTTCTCATGTGAATATACAGTAAAGTCATCCATAAAGATAGCGAGGAACCGATGAAGGAACTCATTAAACATTTCCATCATACACCGCTGAAAGGTAGTTGGTGCATTGCACAGGCCGAAAGGCATCACCAGATACATGAAAGCTCCCCACTCGGTGATGAAAGTGGTCTTCGCTCTATCTTCTGTAACTGGTTATAGCCACTGTAACCATCCATAAAGCTATACATTTCATATCCTGTGATCTCATCAAGCAACATGTCAGTAAAAGGCAATGGAAATGGATCTTTGATAGTTTGGGAGTTGAGTTTCCTATAGTCAACACAAACTCTCAATTTCCCATTTTTCTTGGGAACTACAACTATGGAAAATAGCCAATCGCTACTGGCCACCTTTATGATAAACCCAGCCTTGAGAAGATTCTCAATCTCCTCTTTGACCTTCTTAGCATAGTTGGGGTTCATTCGGTACTTTTGCAGTCGTACTAGCCGAGCATCTGGCTTCAACGATATCCTGTGTTGACATACTTCAGGATCCACCCCTTTCAGGTCTGTGTGTTCCCAGGAAAATACATCTTTGTAGTTCTAGAGCATCCTGCATGCCTTTTCCTTCATTATAGTATTGAGATGCTTGTTGACCTTGATCATCCTAGGACTATCCTCCGAGCCTAGGTTCCATTCTTCCACTTCTTGGTCGTCTGGAAGCAACCAATTAGGCCCACTTTCTTTTCGTTTGGTCGATTCCTCAGCATAATCCCAGGATGGCCCATTCAGTTCTGAATCAACATTCTGATCCACTGTGTGTTCTTCAGAATGTACTGGTTCCTCTACCATGCCAATGTCAGCTGATTCCTCCAGCCTCCCAGTTAACTGAACTGATCTTTCCCATGTGTTGATTTCAGTAAACTGATATGGGAATTGCTTTTTCTGCTTGTCGGCCTGCTCTTTATCCAGTAAAACTGCATGCAAGTCAATCTCTACTAAAGGAAATATGTTCAGGGCTGCTAACATTCGTTCGATCTTCTTTGCCTTGTACTTCTGGCATAATTCCTTTGGCCTCAGCTCTTTTCTCCAGCTCCTAGTATTGTTCGTCTGGAACTGAATTCTGCCGCTGGCCCCTTCTATGGTTAAGGTTTGATTTGCATAGTCATGAACAACATGTGCTGTTCTCAACCATGGGCGCCCTAGCAGAATTCCATATGCCCCTTGCACATCTAGAACTAAGAAGCTGGCTTTAAATTTTTCCTGCCTACTCTTATCCGCATATTTTCAATCATGCCCGTAGCTTGTACTACTCTGTGATTTGCCATTCGTACTTTAAATGGTGCTGGCTTTAGATTCGTGATGCCCATTCTCTATTGGAGATGAACTCCCATTATATTGACTCTTGCTTCTATATCCAAGATAACACTTGAAAGAGGTTCCCATTGCTTCCGAACCTTGTAGTCCACCTAAATGAGCGGGACTTCATCATCTCGGACGGCCGTCAGGTCCACTGTTCTGGCCTCCGCTTCAGCTTTCCTGCGCTATCTGATGAAGTTTGCCACTTCAGGCAAGGTTTTTCTGATATCTTCCAGCTCCACAGTCAGCTTCTGAATTCTATCACAGATTTTAACATGGATTTCTTCTTTCTCTTGATCAGACTGGTTGTCAGAGCTCGAAGAACTGGTTGTATCTTCACACTGCCATTCCTCCCTTGCAGCGCTTCCAATCCTTCCATCAACTCTCAGTTCAGAGCCATTCCTTGTACCGCAGCCATCATGGTCTCAGGTATGCCCAGTATTGACTGATCTTTCTCAGTTGATTGGGCTGGTATCTTTTGAATGACTCGGGCTTCAGAACTTTCTGGCTGCTCTGGCAGCTTCTTGGCTAAATCCTCTGTGATTTTAGCCGCTAGTTCTCTTTGCTCTTGCCATTCATCTACCGCCTTTTCTTTACCCTTGGCCTTCCAAATTTCTCGTTGTTGAGCCCAATTGCTGCTGTCAGCAGTGATTGGTTTTTCTGATGTATCTGGAATTTCTTCAATTACCACGCCTTTGCTTCTTGTGACTACCCGTACTGGGACTGGCTCTGGTGCCTTAGCCTCAGTAGCAGTAGGTGCAGGTGCGTCTGGGCATTGAGCCGCGAAATGCCCGTACTTCCCACAAGTGTAGCAATTCATACTTCGACTCTGGAAGTTTCCACGCCCTTTGCCTTGGCCTGTACCCATTTGGAATCGGCCGCATCCTTGACCAGTACCACGGGTACCTAGTCTCTCCTCCTGAGAAGCTTTGGCGGGTTCTACTTTCACTGGTTCAGTATAGGCTACCATTGATAGGTCTTTGCCCTTCTTAAAGTGATGAATCCTGATACCACAATTGTTCCATAAATGACCAAAGGCCTTACAGTAAGTACTAGGCACTCGTTGGAGATGTGGTCCTTGGATTTGCATTTCGAACACCAAGTCTCCATCTTTCGAATTGGTTGTCTGGTGTGGCTAATCTCGACAATCTGCCTAGCCATCTCCTCAATCTTCTTAGTCCAGGATCCCTTCTTTGACTTATCCTTGGACTATTCGTTAGAGCTGCTTTCAGAGCTGCTGGACACTTCACTGGAATCAGAATTCTCAGTAGCAGAGCTACTGCTACTGAATCTTCTCTTTTTATGGCTCTTTTCCTTCTTGGCCTGCTATTCCAGCTTCAGTGCCCGTTGTACCAGATCATTGAATTTCTTGGTTGGAGCTGGTACCTCCTACTCCCTAAGATTTTTGCTTCGAAAACCATTCAGAAACCATGCACGCAATCGCTTCTCGGATGGCGGTTCCTATAACTGCCTGGTTAGCTCCTTGATTTTTTCCACATAACTTCGGACGGATAGATTCCGCTACTTGATCTTATCCAGTTCACAGAGGATATCTTCATCACCTCTGTTGTCAAAATACTCCAGTCTGAAGGCTTTAAGTAGTTTGTTGTAGGATCTGAGCTGACAGGTGGGGTAATGGTAGTACCACTTTCTCGCTGCCTCCTTCAAGGTTTGCGGAAAGTATTCCCCCCAATCATCCTCATCAATATTTTTCAGCTCAACATACTGCTCAAAAGCTTGTATGTGAACGTCTGGATCATCCTTCTTGCCTCCGTTGAATACTGGAAAAGAAATTTTTAGGGAAGATGTGTAATCATTCCGATTACACTGGTTCTGCCGCTTCTCTTCTTAGATTCAGAACGGCGTTTGGGAGTCTTCTTACAGTTGTTAGTATCGGCATCCCAATCAATATCTGTTTCGGTCTCTATGTCAGTGTCCTCTCTGGACTGTCTGCTAGAAGTGCGGTGACTGCCTTTACTTCCCTTGGTACCCTCATCCCCCTGCCTGGACTGAGAATTCTTGGCTTTCCGTGCTTCCCTTTCTGCCCGTCTGTGTCGAGAGTGATTGGAATACTGTGAGTTCTGCATCTCATCAGCTTGAGTATGCTCCTCCTGAGCCTCAATGTCAGTCACCTTCTCTTGCTTAGGGTCAGACTCTCTTCCTGACTCCTCAGGAATAGGATCAACACGGATGGTGGATTTTCGACCACGACTAGGTTTGGGTGCCATTGCTATAACTGAAAACTTCCAACTGGGAGAAGAGTATTTCAGTCAACGAGCTTCAACTCTAGCCACCGTGATCGCCAAAATGGAATTGGAGATGATCTCTTGAGATAGATAATTCCAGTGTTGGAAGATTTCAGCTACTGGTGATGTATTAATTTAGACAATAGACTGGACAGAGGAACAGAAACTGAACTGGAATTTATCTACTGGAATAAGAACCAGACTATGTACTGAGAATAATATTCAGATTCAGATTCAGAGTACTGAATACAGAGTAAGTGTAACTGAAATATCCTGCTGTGATTGGAATTACAGATGAAAGATTACAATGAGTATGATGTGGCTTACAAACAGAAAGATAGAGCACAGCCGACAACAACTGCCAATGATTGACAACTCAAGTACAAATGCCGCCAAAATACTAACGCGACTATGCTCACGATTATGCTCACCTGATTATGCTAACCGGATTACAATGTAATGGGCCCTATTTATATGCCTTGGGTTTACCATGGTAATTACCGTAGTAATTACTGACTAATTCACTGCCCGTCTCATAAGAGAGCGTTCCCACTTAGTGAAACTGTCTCAGCCGTCTACAGTCACTTTCCCAAAAAGCACGCCTAGACAACGTGCAATTGAACATGCTTTTATTGTTGCTCAAAGAAAGGTGGTAACAACAACGTAGCCACTTCTCATGGTTCTTCTGTGATTGGAAAATCTTATGTTCCTAATGCTGCTGCTAACAGCATTTTGTTTGAGAATCTGGTGATAAGGGCAAAAAGAAGATGCATTGCCATTACTTTTAAAGCTAATGATCACTTGATCAAGCAATATTTGAAACTGAAGCCAAAAGAGGCTAAAAAGAAAGAGGTTCGATCAACTATAGGGTCCAATACAAGCTCAACTATTGTAGAGTCTTTTGTGAAAGGAGATTGTGATGTTGTAGATGCAGAGTGGGCTTTTAGTGCAGAGTGTACTTATGATCTTGTTGTCCATGATGCACACATGTCAATTGCTTGCTATAAATTCACATTTGTGGTATTTTGACAATGGTCCTACAAAGCGCATTACCTCACAATTTGTTTACCTCTCTTTAGTCAGTCCCTGATGGGAATACTGTCACTTGTGCCAACAATGCCTCTTACCCAGTTCAAGGAGCTGGAAAGATTGTGCTTACTGCTGCAAACGATAGTTCTTTCACACTTGTTGATGATTATATGTACCTGGGATCAAGAAGAACCTTTTGTCTGTATCTGCACTTGCTAGACTTGCTCTTGTAGTCAAATTTGTGGATGACAGATGTACAATTCATGATCTCAATTTTAGAGATGAGATTGTCGCATAAGGCATTTTATGTCGTGGGTGGTATATGCTCACTTTGTATGACAAGTGTGGGCTTTGGCAAATGCAATTGTGGATTCCAAGGCTATCAGATGCAAAACTTTGACATGCACGAATTTTGTCAGTTTGCTGCATTTGTAGAAATTTGATATGGTTGCTTCTTTGTCGCCTCTTGAAGCACCTGCGAAACATGTTTGTGAAGGTTGTATTTTGGGTAAGATGCAGGGCTCAAAGTTTCCCAAGGATGGTTCAGTTAGTTCTGCATGCAGGTTGCAACTTGTGCATAGTGATGTTTGTGGGCCCATGCAAACTCCGTCCTTGGGCAATTACATGTACTTCGTGAATTTCATTGATGATTACTCCAGGCATGCATGAGTATATCCGCTTAGATGTAAGTCCGAAGTGTTTATGTGCTTCAAGTAATTTTTGGCTATGGCTAAAAATGTCTCGAAATGTACTATGGGTACCCTCCGTTTTGATTGAGGGGGGGGGAGTATATGTCTCATGAATTTAATTCTAGTCATGGAATAAAACACCACCTTAGCAAAATGGTGTTGTTGAGAGGAAAAAAAAGTCACTTAAGAAAATAGCACGATGTATGGTCAAAAGTCAAGCTTTGCCTCATTTGTTTTGGCTTGAGGCCATCATCTGCCTCTTATATACTTAACAAGTGTCTTGCAAAAGCTTTGTAGTCTATGACTCCATATGAAGCATGGCATGATAGAAATCTTTCTATTGAGCATATGCATGTTTTTGGTTGTTTGGCATATGCTTTGGTGCCACAAACACAATGCAGAAAATTGGATGATAAGACCGTCAAATGTATTTTTGTTGGCTATAGTGCTGAAAGCAAAGGTTGCAGGTTGTACCATCCACAAACAAAGCGTATCTTGGTTTCATGGGATGTTGTGTTTGTGGAAGATTTTGTTCAACCCTTGCTGTCATGTACTAGAGATAGTAATGTAAGCTCAGATGACATTTATGATAGTTTGTTGCCTCTTTTCAAGGGTGGAATCTCAAATGTAAATTCAAATGAGGTAAATGTACAACATATAAGGGTTTTAGAAAATATTATAGATGAGCCTATTACTGATGCAGATGTACATGATGTACTTGATGAGGAAACGGATGAGAATGAGCAGGCTAGAGGTATGCCAAAATGGCTGGTGCATACTTTGTGTGATAGTAAATTGGATGCACCTTTGTCTAGTCATACTCATTCAGGTTCTCACCATGCATCTTATGCATCAAATTTTTATGCTTTGGCTGTGTCTAGCTTATGTGATGTTGAGGAGCCTATGCCTTTTGATGAACCACAACATTCAAAAAATTGGATGGCTACAATCCATCTGAATATGATGCACTTATGGAAAATGACACATGGAATTTATGTGATTTTTCTCCTGGCAAAAAGGCCAATGGTACAAAGTGGGTTTACAAGTTGAAATGCAAGCCGGATGGTGAGATTGATCATTATAAGGCTCGACTTGTTGCAAAAGGCTATACACATACACAACACAATGGCATAGATTATGAAGAAACTTTTGCTCCCATGTTGTATGACTAGTGTGCATTTTCTATGTGCATCGACAGCTCATTTTGGTTGGGATGTACGTACATCAATCATACATTGTTATTGCTTTAGTGGTGACATATTTGAGGAAGTTTATGTAACACATCCTCACAACTTTGTCAAGAAAGGACAAGAGGATAAAGTGAGCAAATGTAAGAAAGATTTGGATGGGTTGAATAAATCTCCTCATGCTTGGTATGAGAAAGCTGATACTCATTTGGTCAAACGAGGCTTTTGTAGTAGTCCAACAGCAAGCACACTGTATGTAAAGCATGTACTTCTCATTGGCGTTCTCTATGTGGATGATTTGATGATCACTGGACCAAATGAGAAACATATTGCTAAATTTAAGGCTGATCTGAATGCTACTTTTAAGATGAAAGATTTGGGGTTGTTGCATCATTACTTGGGCATACAGTTTAAGCAGTGTGATGGTGGTATTGCCTTGTGTCAGACAAGTACAGAGAGACATTTCTATGTAAATTTGGACTTAAGGATTGCAAACCTATTGCCAGTCCCATGGAAACAGGTTGTAAATTGAGTCTTCATGATGCCAATGTCACTCTTTGCCAAACTGTTGTTGGTTGTCATATTTATCTATGCAACACGAGGCCAAATATTTAGTTTGCAGTCTCACAAGCGCCAAGATGTATTTTATGAGCAATAGCACACCAAAGATTGGTTTTAGTTTTAGAGCCATTTTTTTTCAAGTTTCCTAATCCCAAACTTTCCAAAAACAATTACCATAGACCAAAGGGTCACAAAGACTTGAATTTTGATAGACTTGATCATGGATGAAAAGGGATAAGTTGCATCATGCCAAGGAGGGCTTGTTAGAGATAAATCATCCACCACTAAGGTTTTCTACTCAACTCATAGATAGGTAAACCATAAGATATATCACAACACCTTTGATAGTGGGATTGGGAGAAGACCTAGAGGAGAAGCATCTGTTGATCAACAAACCCAGCATGAGATTCATCAAAACCAAAAAATCCATGAGAGTTCTAACAGATTACGCTCATGAGAGCTTGTATAGGTTCACAAACAGGGATCAACACAGGGATCAACATAACTTCTACAAGTGTGTAGAACCCAAGGCTAGAGAGTTGATAGACCATACGAACCTCCATGCATTCACATATACATATGCCCAAGGAGTGCAAATTTTGATGGTAGATAAGTGTGGATGCGAGTACAAACTTGTTGATCCAATTGACTTAGATATACATACAAGGGTACTCCAACCTCTACTTACTTTCAATTGAGTGTGAGTGCGCCAGGGATCTTTGAGACCAAAACACAAGGATTTGGACATAGAATTCCAAAACCATGCCAGAGCATATGTTAGAGATGCGCCAGGATTCTCTCCAAGACAAGAAGAGAGAGCAAGAGACCTCTTCACAAGAGACCCCGAATTGGTCAGATTAGTGATTGAACCACAACAATTGAGACCAACTCAAGTTGCCAAATGTGTCAAAACAAAGTACAATGGATCAGGCAATCCATATGCTCATGTCTTAGTCTTCAAACAAGTTTTGAGAGATGAACAGATTACAGATCTCCACACCCAATACAAAGAATTTGGGTTCACATTGAAAGGATCTACCTTGACTTGGTTCCAGCCCTTGAATAGAGATGATTTTCAATAACATAGAACAACTCTTGCAAGAATTTGCAAAGGAGTTCTCTAAAACAGGGATCAAGCACAACACAATGTCACAGATCTATGCTTTCAAGAAAAGAGAAAGTGAGAGAGTGAAGGAAGGTTTCCTTTGCTTCAAATGATAAATGAAGAGATGTCCCACACAAGAGTTACCACAGGATGAAAGATTGTCACGTGTCTTTGTAGAGGGATTAAAAACTGAAACTCTTAAAAAAGATCTACACTTAAAAGGACGTACCACCTTTGAGCAAGTCACGAAAAGATGCAAAGCTTATACTGAGGTTACAAAAGATGTGAAAACTACAACAAGCAATGTCTCCTTATCTTCTAGTGAAACCAACATGACACAAGTTGCTCAACCTCAATCAATGCCCAATCTAGATGAGCTAGCAAAAGAAGTAGCACAACGTTTGAGCCTAGAATTCGACCAATGCAATGTGCGAGAGAGACCATACAAATCTCAAGCAGGGCATCAATTGCCACCTATAAGATTTCCAATCTGTCAAATTGGATTGTGCCAGGCGTAGAGAGACCACAATCACCATATGGGCCACAACCCATGAGAAATCATTATTCCATGAACGAGAACACCTTAATGTTCATAGCCAATCAATAGTATGGATCAAAGACCATTCTTACCAGGCAAGAACCACCATCAGCTACACCACCAGATATGCAACAAGTAGGATCATGATATGAGTGTGGATGTGATCATTGGGCAAGTAGTTCTCCACGCAAGGTGAAATGTAAAGAGGATTTTGGATTTTGTAATAAATGGGCAATTACTCATGTTCTTTCGGACTGTCCCCAAAATCCCGATAACAAAGGTAAATCAAAAGTGAATGTAGTAGGAGTGTTACCTTCTTCAAGTGGATCTGAGGTAGAACCCATTATTCCTAGGAATGTGGGACTTGAGCTCAAGCTCGAGAAGCCACCAAAGATAAACCTATCAAGGAGGAACATTAACTGCATTTGAGAGCATATTTGTGAGGACTCAAGGAAATCTTGGAAATCTAAACAAGACAAAATGAAAGTAGAAAGGCTAAAAGAGAAAACCGTCTTAGAAATCAAGTTGCAATAAAAATCAATTGAAACAAGAAAATTAAAATAGGGAACAAACAAAGAAAGAAAAATCATATAAGATATCATCAGGATGATCAATGTTGGTAGACAAAGTCCTAGAGCCGTTAGACACTATGTTGCAAGCATTCAAGGCTAGACTAAAAACCAACCAAACTTTGGAACAAAGATACTTGGCATATCCACATCCTCAGGTTGAGAAATAGAGACTTGTTATGTGCAAATGAGTCATAGAGACAGTTCCCTGGGGGGTCCACCTTTCAAAATTACATATAGCACGTGCGTTCAAGAGATATTTCTAAAACCCCTCTACACACACTTCATCATATATTAAAAGGCCCCTCTTCCTTCATAAATCTGTAACTTTTTATGATTTTGCATTTTTAGACCCCTCTTGTAGATGTAATTTTGTAACTCTTTGGTATATAAAAAACCCCTCTAGGTGAACTCATGTGCTACACTTACATATTTTCAGGTGGACTCCTTGTGGACATTTTGAGCTCTAATGGAGCCAAAATCTAAACATCCCTAAACATGAATATTTAATCCACGAAAGGGACGGAAAAATTGAGCACAAAGTCCCAAGTGTTGATGCTAATTCTAAAAGTGAAAGATTCGTGGCCACAAGCCTTATGGGAAGCAATTAGGAGTGCAAAGGATGGTAGTGCGAGTCCGCACCTATCATTGAAATCAGAATGGATCAGAGTTCTACTCAGGGGACATATAATCACTATATGGTGATGCAAGGTCTATAGTTTCTGAAGCGAGAAAACCACACTCTCTATGGAATCTATATTTTCATATATGGGAGAATATGAAGCCAAATTAGAGGTTAGAGTGGTACTGTCCTAGTGAAAAGCCACACCAAAAATGATGGATACTAAAAGCTTGCATGAATTGATGTCTACTCCTATACAGTGCAAGATTACTCTCAGAGTTGTTAAAAAAATCAAACCACATCTATGGAGAGAAGTGGGTCAAAACTTAGAGAAGATGGAATTTGAAAAAAATGAAAAAGACCAGCTCTCATAAAAACATGGATGAAACTACAACTTGCAAATGGTTATGTTGAGAGACCAATGGGCATGTTGGAACATATCATAGTGACCTCTTGTGGGATATAGTACAAACATACCTTTGCAATAGTGGATTTTGGCAAGAGCAACAATTTTGATGTCATTCTGGGGAGACCATTTATGCGTCAACTTGAAATGGTACAAAATTGGGGCTACGACCACATCTACTTGAGACACAAAGCGGTTATGAAAACAATCACCATCAAGGACCATAGCTACAAAGATATTAGTTGAACTTTTGTAGAGGAATTTGACTCAACAACAGTCAATGAGAAAGCAATACTTGCACAATTGCAGACAATAATAAATTTGGATGTGTGGAGCTTCCAACTATGATAATTTGTTAAGGGAAGATTGTGATCTAAAGAGGCCAATAGAGGACAAAGATTACATCCGGGAACCATTTCCTAAGGATTCATTTAAGTTGATTGCATGGGAGCAAATCTTGGCAACTCTAGATGTGTGCATAAATGAAACAATGGCTACAAATTTTTGTGATAAGGATAGCCATGACATAGCTACCTATTTTATGATAAAGGTGTTGAAGGAAGCTAATGAAAATTGTGAGTATCAAAGTAGAAAAGGTGAGACAAACAATTTCATGAAGCATGGTGCAAAAGTGTAACCTCAAGAATATGTCATCGTTGACATACCCAAAAAATCAACAATAGTTGTTTCAACGAAGCTGACTCCAAGAAATGCACATCTGAAAGTAGATGAAGAAGTAGTGTTTCCGAGTTCCACATCAGATGTTCAACAAACTCAAGATCAACAATAGTTGTTTCAAAGAAGCTTACTCTAGGAAATACATAGTTGAAATCAAATGAAGAAGGAGTGTTTTCAAGTTCCACATCACATGTTCAACAAACTCAAGATCAAGAGAAGAACAAGGATAAGGCAAAGGATCAATTGTCTCCTACAATGATCAAATTCAGCATATGTGGAGAAACAAGACTCAAAATTACATGTTCAATTGTGATAGATCCTTATGCTACAAAAAATATAATGTCTTATGGCACTTTGATAATGATGGGAAAGCCACCAATCAAAGAGATAAAAGAAACAATGTACACAAGTACTAAAACACCAATTCCTAGCTTTGGTGTGGTAGAAGTCGTACTCAAGTTGAGTACTGGGAGTTCAAGGACACTTTCTACATAATCAACTCCCATCACGTCAAAGAGAGTATAGTCCTAACAAAAAAGCTAGATGAACATCTTCTTTCAACAACAACAACAGCTACAATCCCAGAAGCATATCAAGTCCATGCACAAAAGAAACAACCAACCATAGCGGAGAAAGGTAAAGCTAAAGTAAACACTAAAGCGAATCAACCTCTCAAGTCAAATTTACCTTCAACGATTCTCCATCAAACTTCCTACATAGCCTCTACATCAAAAGCCAAACCATTGACAATGCAATGGAAACCTAAGCAAAAAGTTTATCAACCAAAGTTTCCATCACAACAAAGCCTGCAGAAGAAGCTGAAGAGGATCAACCAGGTGTTCACCAATTTGGTATTTCTTTGTAGGTGTGCATCCATGAAACTCCCAATATGATTTCCTCGCTAAGATTCGTATCTGCCATGATATGGAATTGATGTGGATAGTGGTTACCATTGATGTTAATTGAGACATTGGCTTGTGTCCCAAACTAGCCATTGTTCCTCTGTCATCTGCCTTTAGCTCAATCTTAGTTGGTTCAATCATGGAGTTCTTTTGGGATATTTAGAATGTTGCATGGCATTGACGCGCGCTCTAGTATCTACAAGTGCTCTTTTTGTGGTTCCATCGAAAAGTTGGACATTGATGCATACATCCATACCTCCAAGCCAACTTTGCTTGATTTGTACTACTGCAATAGGAGGAGAAGGTGCTTCTACTTGTCATAGGGGAGTTGGATTTTGTCGTTCTTTGAGCTTTAAAATTTGCAACCAAGCTTTCTCCTTTGTGTGTTCTTGAATTGCTTAGGATTTTTGCTTCCTTTCCTTAGCTTCATGTATCCTCTATAGCATGTTTGCAATGAGAGATTGATGATACTTCTTCAATCTACATCCATTGATCTAGTTAGGCATCACCTCTCCCTCTAATGTTGCAAAGTTGTACGACACCACTGGCGATATATCATTGATAAAAAAAGGGATGTTACCTCGCTTTTTCAATTTCTTGGAGTGATGCTTCAAGGTGTAGACTAATACCTAGTCCCCTTTTTGCAACTTCTTGATAGATGTTGGTCATGAAATTCTTTCATTTGTCATTTTTTGTGCGCAAATAGTTTCAAAGGCCTTGAGTCTCAACTCATCTAGCTAGGTTAGTTGTTCTAGTCTACCATATAACTCGTGTCGTGTCCATCCTAATTCTTGGGCAACGCCCTACCTAGTCCCCTTTTTGCAACTTCTTGATAGATGTTGGTCATGAAATTCTTTCATTTGTTGTGAAACAAAAGTTAGAGCAATTTTAGTGAACTGCACTTGAAACAACGCTCAAGACTAGGACACATGAAATTTTGCTTGTATCTTGGTCTCCAGCAGGTATTTTTAGATCAGAATTGAGATTTGAGATGTACTCAAGTATATCTACAGGCTCATCAAGTCAAATACCCCCACTATGAAGAGGTATATGGATTGCGATCCATGTTCCCCTATCAAATTTTGAGTTCAAATTTGATAGTAGTAAGACAAGGTCATCTATAGACTCTGTACCACATTTAATCCACTTTGGAGGTTGGTGTACATGGATTGCGATCCATGTTCCACAAGATGAAACTTTCTAGATTGTTTCTGGTGAGTTTACTGAGGCCCTTGAACACCAAAATTTTGGTTTTAGATTAACTTTTAGGTTACTTACCATCAAATTTCCTTATTTTCAGAGTTATGGTTGTTTTTGCCCAAAATATGGTTTTCAACCCTTTTTGCTATGATCTTTTTAGCCCAATTTGATTGTGATGGTTTGTTTCTAAATACCCTACTTTTATGTTTTGAAAAGAAACCTGGAACAAAACAATGCAAATCAAAGTCTTAACAAAAAATGGTACAACACTTTGAAAGTAACGAGAAAATTGAAGAATGAAATGCTTATGGCTATCTCACTCACAATTCTCTTTACCTCTTGAGAATAGATCTATCAAGACCTCGACTTTTAGACTCTATCAAGCACTAAACCCTCATTTAGCTACTTTGTTGTTGGTGTAAATGGAATCAAAAGACTAATCTCTGGATAACAAAACTCAAAATATGTACTAGGTCACTCATCATCTAAGGAACATTATTTAGCAATGGTGCCAATGTTAGCGGGTCGCCATGACAAATGTTTATAGCATAGTTATCTGGCACTAACATAACAATGTCAATACCCAAGGAAGTGACTTGGATGGGGCATAGAGACTCTTTGAGGTGTCAACCTCAAAAAGTAAACCTAAGCAAACCCATCAACTCAATGAGCAAATTGTCAACTCAATCATAAAAAAATTGCCAATGTCCTTTCTTGCTGCTCTAGGCCATCGCACATTTTTTTTGACTAAACAGACTTGGATCGTCACAAAACTTTTAAAGAAGCTATATTAGGTCGAAGGCACATGTCTACAAAGTCTGGCCGCGATTCGACAAGGTGCCAAAATCTCGATCCATCATGGTCTAGGTTACAAAAACTATAACAGAACAGTCCAGATAGGTCGCCCTAAGGTTTAGTAACACTCTCCTATGGTCAAAATGTCAAAAAACAATGATTTCAACACTCAAAATTGAAGATTAAGCTTGCGTACACGTAGTCACAAACCATGACTGAACTTGAAATACTTACATTTGAATGAAAGAGCAAGGAAAGAGGACACAATGCAAGTTTCAGAATTGAAATCGAATTACCCAATCATTAGAAAAGTTGATTATAAGTTGCAGTTGCTTGACTGCTTGAGTGTACGTATACAAAGTTCTCTTTTCTCCAGAAGATAAGCGTCCTTTTCACACTAAATTTATTGTCTAGGGCTTTCTAAACGGCCAGTGGCCGGCTCACATGGGTCTTTACACATATCATGAAAGAATTACAACTCACAAAATAGAACTGCTACTTTGGAATCGGGATTTACACATAGTGTAGCTACACTAGCTCATAAAAATAACAGAGTACAAATATATCAAAAATGTGGTGTCGAGCTAGGTGGACGCGTGTATGCTGAAATGGCCAAACAGTGAGGTAGTGTCGCTATGACCTCACTTAAAGCAAAAGAATTTGTCTCTCATGAGACCCTATTCTACGCTTAAATTGTCCTCATCAAAGCAATTTCTTGCCTTACATGAGATTATAGTAGCAAAAGAAAAGGCTCAAATGAGATCATGGAACCGCAACCTCTCTTAAGGCAAAACAAATTGCCTTCACGAGAGCAAATTTTTTGCCTTAAGTAAAGCTATGGTGCCACGGCTTCACATAAGACAAAAAAGAGTCTCATGTGAAAAATTTCTTACACCTTAAATGAGACCGTGGCATCACGACCTCAGTCAAAGAAAAAATATTTCTCCTCATTAAAATGTTTTTGACCTAAATGAAACTACGGTGGAAGGGCCTCACTTAAGTAAAACCCCATAAAAGCAACTTTTCACCTTGAGTGGGGTTGTGGCGCCATTGCCTCACTTGAAGCCAAAAGGGTTTTCCCTCATGAGAGATATTCTGCTGCCTTCAATGAGACAGTGGTGCCACAACCTCTCTTAAGGCAATAAGTTTGCCCCCATGCAAGCAATTTTTTGTCTTAGGTGAGGCCAAGGGGCCTTGAAATCACTTAAGGAATAAAATATTGCCCTTGTGAAATCAATTTTAGCTTTGAGATTGTGACACTGCAACCTTACTAAAGGCAATTCACAAGAAGTGACTATAACCCCCTCCAACAATGTTAACTTGTGGGATTAACTATTAGCTTTGAGATTGTGAGAGCGCAACCTTGCAATAGCTATTATCAGTTGCATCCACCTTTTTTGTCATTGCCTTGGTGCAAGGGGAGTGGGTATGCATGTATGATCAACATACCCACCATGTATGCTTGGTTTCCATCTAGTTATAGTCAGTTAATATGATAAGCTTCAACTCTTCATGATAAGATAAGGTGGTATGCAGTTTAGAAAGTAATAGCATCACCTTATGAAGGGACCTCTTGTTGAGGCTTATTATGAACCAACCCTCATAGATGCTCTACCCCTTTCTCCTCAAGCTCATCTTCAAAGTGAGAGAGTACCTCGTCTTCTTAATTGTGAAAGGACATCGGGCCCTCCTCAACACATACTTTGGTCAGTTTCCCCCACTCTTCTTGATTGCCTCAAGGATGGGCACACTCTCCATTCATTTGTTAGTTGTAGTGTGTCATTTATGATTGGATTACTTCCCATGTTACGAATTGATTAGAGAGAGAGAGAGAGAGAGAGAGAGAGAGAGAGAGAGAGAGAGAGAGAGAGAGAGAGAGAGAGAGAGAGAGAGAGGCTTGCATTACTCATTTTTATTGGTTTTTGCAAGACTATAAGTTACTTGGAGCCAATAAATAATTTTGAAGGGTTTTATGTATTCCTTTTGGTTTTTAAAATTTTCTTCGGTAGAATTTGCTCGATTTTCCCTAAGCTTGGAAAAACTTGCTCAATATTTGGTAGAACTCACCAAGAATATAGTTTGTGTCTTCCAAATCCTTCATGTGAAAGTTCTCGTGCAACTTTGAATTCAATGCATTTACCTTAAGGCTATTCTTCCTAGTCATTCACATATCACCCACATCAAGATCAAGAGACTACCAGCTGAAGCTTCCTTTGCATGGAAGCGAAGATCAATTTGCTCCACTTATAAGAATGGTCTACTAGGCTTACCCTAGTTATAGATCCAAATTTCTTGAGATATATGGCATTGTAGTCCCAATCTTGTATCATTTGAAGTTGCTTCAGGAATGGTCTACCCAATATGATTTCATTATTGGATTTGGTTTCAAAATCCACAATTGCAAAGGTGTGCTAATAGTCAATCCCACAAGAGGTGACTATAATCCCCTCCAGCAATCCCATCCGTTCTTTCCTCATGTCAGACCGCAAGTTGTAGTTTCATTTGAGTTTTCCTTTATTCTTGGTTTTTTCCAAGCTTCCCAAACCTATTTTATAGCACCGGCAATCCTCGTCCCACTGTCTAGTATAACAAGAGATTTGACTCCAACATATTTGACATGCAATGTAGTATTACCTTCTTCACCTTCACAATAGTCCCCGGATTTGTTCATTGGCACATGTTTGCAAACCCACTTAGCCAAATCAAAACCTTCATTAAAACTGCTGATAAATGTATTTAGATCTCTGAAATCACTTCGTAAGTGTGATTTTGTTTTGGTGAGTTAATTTCAAGTGTTTGATGTCCATAAACTTATATGGGGGTATATGGTTAGCCAACCCGAACTGTACGGGCATATATGAATAAGGTGGATTTCTTTTCATGTTGCTGTTTGTTGCATGAGTCTCATATGGGCAAAGTGATGTAATAAGGTGTTAATATATATTATGGGTCTGAGCCGGATGCATTGGTTTGAGGTCAAATACTTTCATTTGCATGTTATGGATGCACCCAAAAATGACAAAAAGTTGTTTTTCGCATATAGGTGATGTTATGGTTTATGGTTGATCAAAGTGATGAGGCTATTTTGCATTGCATTTATGTTGATGGAATGATGTCATATGATGTATGGAACCTCACGGATGGATGTGGACACCTCATTTGCATGTGTATGTTGCTTTCCACCCTTCTAGGTCAAACTAGCTCTATTTGTTAGGGGCCGAGGTGCGATCATAGTGCATCAATTATGCATGATTGGATATTGTTAAAATTGGACTTTGATATGATGATAAGTTTTTGGTTGTAATTCTTTTAATCATAAAAAGTTCATGTCTTAAGGGCCATGTATGTGGGCTCACTTTGCTTGCAGTGGATATGTCAAACTCTAGAAACTGGTGTGGCTCTTGGATCTTTTTTTGGGATATGGTTATGCTGTCAAAATTTTAGTAGTCATGTTATGTGCTAAAGTTTGCACGATTGGATGTGCATCACCTTGAGTAGGGTGGAGTGCTCACCTGTGTTATATGGTTAGATTATGATTTATGGTTTGGTTTGGAATATAAAGTAGTTTTGATGGTTTATAGTGGATGTGTAAGGATAGAGGCCTTGTACAATCTAACTGCTTAGAAAAGATTGTTTGTGCATATGGAAGTTGCTACTATGATTGGACTCATGTGTTATGTTTCTCATGGCACCATCATTACAATACTAGGATCACCTACATCACTTAGCCTTGGATAAAAGGGTTGATGACTTGGGGCTTTGCTAGATCGGGGGTGTTGCCTAGGTCTTCTTTTTTGTTAGGCTCATCTACACCATTAGTGCGTAGGGGGTTGAACAACCTACACAGCTAACGTGTTGGGGATCTTGTCTTGGATTTTCCTAAACACCCAATGTTGAGCATCGAAGAGACGCGGTGTCTAAACTGGTATGGTTGGTGTTGATATCCTACCACCTATTTGGGATCCTTTCAGAGCTCTGGTTCATGGAGGGAGGCGAAGTTCCCTCAGCCTATGTCTAGCTCAGGTAGGCTGGAGGTGTTCTGGCTCGCTTCTTGTGAAGTGAAATTCTCTTTGCCCATAGTAGAGAGGAAGTGGATGGGTGGACTGGACGATCCCTACATAGGGTTTGGTGCTCTGCTAGTCATTTCATATTTTTGATATTATAGTATACCCATGTTTTGTAATTGCATTAATATATGGTTGCCTGCTTCATTAAAATGGGACAATTAAAGATTCTCTTTTGTCATTCTCCTATGTCTCTGCACTCTCTATTTCACCCTCACTATTCTCTCTCTCTTTTTGCAATATGGTGTACACATATATTCACCCTCCACAATGTTATTTTTTTGGAGTACGCTTTCATTTATATCATCCGTTTAGAGGTAGCACTAGTCGCTAGGTGCCTCTGGATGCAGTCTGGCTAACTCCGTGCTAGGTAGGTTGTTGAGAAGTCCTTCCCTATGCAAACACTTCCGCAACTCTAATGTATATTGAAAATTGTATAAAAGTGTAAATTGTGTATTTTGTGCATAGACCTCTGGGGAGGGGTATCTCTCACATGGTATCAGAGCATAATGTTATGGGGATATCCTGAAGCCTGATACTAGTCGGGTTAGTTATGCATTATACACGCATTCATGCATGCTATTTGAGAAAGAATGTTGTGTTCACGATGCATCTAGGAGTGAGATTGATTGGCGATAACTGCTTGACTTGTCTTCTTGTATGGGTTTATGTGGTCTTGAGTTATAATAATTTGATTGAATTGTTAATTGTATTAGGAATTTCACTGAATGTTTGTTTTTTAGTAACAAATGGTTCCTAAGTGACATCCGAATGCTTTCGCAAGGGGAACGAGGTTTTGGCCATAGTATTCAAAAATATGGCAATGCGATTACCGAGGGATAAGAGGGAACTCTTTTACCTAGAGATTGGGACCAAAGTCTTTGCAATGTCAGGAACTATGACTTGTTGGAAGAGTGTTGAATGTAGCTACCTTACTCATCATCAAGAACACTTATGTATCTATATTGATGATAGCCCAAGAGATTGGTTTGCTAACTTTGAAATACTTCAACTTAGTATGTGGCAAGTCTTAGAGGATATGTACTACTACTTGGCCGTGTGTTCACAAATGCTCAAAATTACTGAGGTTGCCAAAAAGTTTGAAGCCCTTGCAGCTATTATAGGGAAAGAAAATCTTGAAGATAATTATAGACCACATTGATGTGTGGGAGGTCTAAGGGAATATTTAGTCATGAGAGCTAAAAGAATATTTAGAGAGTTTGCCCCAAAGCATCAGTAATGCCGTAAGAAATCATAAAAATCAAATTTTGATGAATAAAAAGCATAGACTGAATTTTGGGTATACATGTGTACTAATTCTTCTCTCTCCTTGTCTTGTTTTTAGATGGATTTTCAACCATCTAGATGAACTTCGAAGTGATTTTGCACAAAATATCTTTTTCAATTATGTGGTTAGAGTCAATGCTCATTGGGGAGTTGAAGTTCACTGATGTAGGAGTGGTACAATTTACATGGCAAAAAGGAAATGTTTCAGCCAAAGATCAAGAAGGATTATTGTGACAACC